>NC_069366.1:66874393-67177424 GCF_021730395.1 Mercenaria mercenaria
TAAACCAGAAAGCTGTACCTGTATATATGCACTTCATCTTAACTGATAGTGATGTATGCATATCGGTTATCATTATGGTACGATATCCTGACTAGATAGGACCGAAAAGGTTTTCCCAAGGTATATGATATATATATTGACGCATCTACAGAGATTGTCCAATATCGACGCATCCAAAGAGGTTGTCCCAGGCATCTATTTCAACGCATCTGGTGTTAATCCCAACATACACTTGTATTTGCATGCTTTATCAGGGGAGATGTTGATGTGCAAATACTAGTTATTACTAAGTAGATCGGTATCCTGATTAATAAGGATGTGCAACTACCCAGGGGGTAGGTCCTTACAATATTCTTTAACTATTCATGAATTATCTTCTACTTTTTAGGACTCTTGTCGTCTTGTGATGTGCCCTTTGTATTTCTTCGTAAAAAACGGAGACTGTGTTCCAATGTTTGATACTATGAAGGGAATAGTATATCAGGTCTTACTACAAGCTGATGTGCCGCCCTTAATTCTTCAAGGAGAAGATCAGGAACAACTGGAAACTGCTATTGCAACAAGCCTTGACAACTTACTTCGTGACCGTTTAGGAGAAGAACTATATGAGTTTTATATCTGGAAAAGCAACAAAAAACCATTGCAACAAAGGGTAAAGCGCCAGTATTTGATAACTCTGGCAATATCTGGAAATTTCGACCAGGGAAGATATATATCCATGCTCAAATTTATTAACAATTTTGTGCTTCTTAAAAAGCAGCTGAATATTTCCATTAAAAATGACAAATACGATGAATCTTTAAACATTTCCATCCGCTTTAATACATCTACAGAATTATTCACAAACTGGAAACCATTCAATGTAGATAGTGACAGTTTTCGTCTTATCAGATCATATAACGGAACAAGAAACAAGAAGATTAAAGACAATGGTACAGTTTTATATATATCACCAACAGTTCTTTGCTACAGGGTAACCCTTTCTGAAAACGAAGTCAAACATGACGATTTTAAATCACGTTACATCTCTATTTCAAGTAGAGTTTTAGTTCTGCCGAATTATGAGAGCATATACCACAACGGGAGACGGTTAATCATGGTCTGCTTAGACCATGCATTTAATGATATCCCGGAAACAGTGAGTTACATTTTTCTCAACAAAAATGGTACAAAATATAAATTCATTTCAAGGCCGAAATTAAATGACCGTAGAAATTTCACTGACATCAGTGATTTTAAAACCGGAGAGGATGAGGTAACGTTATTGAACAGATCTATTGTGGTAACACTAGTCGCAATTGGAGTGGTTGCATTTATCATCTTCATCACAAAGATAACAAAACGGTTGACGTCACGGGAGATAACTACGCATTCAAATGAAGAAAGCATTACAGGAATGGTTGTTGGATACAGAGTATCAGGTGATGATGAATCAAATGCTGAGGCAGAAAGGGAAAATAATGCTGCCGAAAATGAGGAAGAACCAGTAGGAAAACTCCAGGTAGCCGGGGATAACAATGTAGGACAACGACATGATTCTGGAATAAAATCACAAATTAATCTACAGACGAAAATCATGAAGAAGAGAATAACCACAAGTGAGTCTACAGACGGACGTTACGATGCTAAAGATAACTGAATGTGTAGAAAAGGCATTATAGACGAAGACAAAAATACAAGCAACTGTATGAAGAGTGGACAAAAAGATTTGAAATACTGATATTGAAGAAGCAATCATAAATGATTCTACAGAAAACCTTCATGCAGATGTCGACATAGCCCAGTCGGCATACGAATATACAGGAACTCAAAAAACAATTTCATGCGCATTGCATTGAATTGAAAACCATGAATTGAACAGCAGATAAACCGCAAATAACAACAGAAACCATTAACTTAAACATTTACTACTGAACAACTTGTTCTAAGATCGGGTAGGAATAGCCACTGACAAAGAACGACACCATCAGTTACACTATGGAATATATCCGGACCCGGTTCTTCAGAATGTTAACAGGAAAGTAAGCTAACGTTGGGTTGATTACATTTTAGAGATTATATTTCGACATTTTAGAAAAGCATGAGTTATGGATTAAAACACTTAAACGTCGTTACATTAAACTAAAACATCATACCAATGTTTCCCTACAAGACTAGTATTTTGAATTAAAATTTAACAGGTGTTGAGTGTAACAGCCCTTTAAAGTTTCGAACAACTGGCCCAGATATCGTACAGAGATTCTAAATGTGTTTAAGTTCAGGGCCTTTAAGTAGAGAGTCTTATTACTTATCATTTATATCCAAACTGTACACATTATAAGAGAGCTTTGTATTGTATTAAACAGACCTTGGAACTGTCGAACTGGGTGCTAAAAGGGGCAGGAAGTGTTTACAATACTGCATGTTATTTACTGTATAGGCGTCATTCCCAAAATGTTATTTTCTATTTCAGCTGATATATGATCGTATACTTTTGTGTGCATCGTCTAATAGAGTCATTACCAAAATGTTAGTTTCTACTGCGCCTAATATATAACCGTATGCTTTAATCTGGGTTTCAACAAAATGTGTGCTATTTCGTCATTAGCAAGATTAAGTGTCTCTCATCCAGATAAATGATCATACAAATCTGTGTTTATCATTCTGCATGTTGTTTCCAATACAGTCAGTAGCAAAACATTAGCCTCATACTGCTAGTTATTTCCAGTGTAGTATGTTGTCCAAATTATACAGCATCTATTACGCCTGAAATACATTTAGCTCACCTGAGCACAAAGTGCTCAAGGTAGGTATTTTGATTACACTTGTCCGTGGTCAACAATTTGACTAAACAAAATAACACTCCATATGTCACAATTTTAGCCCAGCCTTAATGAAGCTTGCTCAGAAAATTACTCTCAATAATATCTCTGACTAGTTCGATACTAGGTCATCTGAGGTTAAAAACAAAGTCATTTGGTCAGTTGATAGATAAACCTTATTAACTATCTTAAGGCTACATTTTTATTTCACCTTTTTGATACTTTGTCAAAATGGTTGCCTCTATAAAAGCTAGGATATGATCAAACCTTGGTTACTTGAGGTCAAAATCTAGGTCACTAGTACAAATCATAGAAAAATATTACGTAAACTCTGGGGCACATTTTCTGTTTGATATTCTTAAAACTTTATCATAATAGTTGTCTCTATAAAATCTAGGTCAAGTTGAAATTGAATTACCTGAGATGAAAAACTAGGTCAAATCGTAGAAAAACATTGTTAATACTATAGAGACACATTTTCTGTATGGTTTTAAGATTTTGTCTGAATGTTTGTCTCTATGAAATCTATACTGCGTTAAAAATGGATAACATGAGGGCAGAAACTAGGTCACTAGGTCAAATCATGGGAAGACCTTTATAACACTCCAGATGTCACATTTTCAACTTAATCATCATAAATCGTTGTCAGAATGTTTGTCTCTAAAAGTCTGTGTCAAGTTCAAAACTGGGTTACCAGAGGTCTTAACCTAGAGCACTAGGTCGAATCATAGAAACACATTGTTAACACTGCAAAGGCCACATTTACGATTTGGTCTTCAAATTCAACTCCGAATGTTTGTCTCTTTGAATTTTAGGTCGGGATCAAAACTGGGTAAGCTTAGGTCTCATGCTAGCTCACTAGATCGAATCGTAGAAAAACCTTGTTAACACGATAGAGGTCATATTTCTAGCATTTTATAAAACTTATTTTCAGAATATTTGTCTCTGTGAAAGTTCGATACTGGACTTCTAGGTAAAAAACTAAGTCACTAGGTAAAATCAAAGGAAGACATTGTTAACACCCAAAAGGCCACATTTTCTTCCCGATCTACCTGATTTACATAAAACGTGGTCAAAATATTTCTCTCTACGAAACCTAGGTCAACTCAGATACCTGGGTTAAGAGATAGGTCAGGTGAGAGATACAGGGCTTTCTCGTTATGTAGATACATTTTGTTCATCATAATGTAAGCTATTTAGGCAGAATATATTCTGTTGTGTCTTACCTCTGCGGAAAGTAATCTCCTTAAATGTTACATATATACCACCTGGTTTGCCAACACCATATGGTTTAAGGTGTCACACCAAGGAACAACATTTATAAAATATGTAAAGCCAGAAGTTTTTTTTTAATTTATGCTATGAAGAGCATCTACATTGTTTCTTGAAATTACATTTTAATTATTTTTTTACAGTAAAGAGACTTTCTCTACATTTAGTGTTGCTCTTGTGAACTGACCAGGCAAAGATTGTCTTGTTGACTCCAGAATCAGTGTAATTAAAACATCTTTTCCATTTAGTGTATTCCAGTGGTTAAAAACAGAATTCCACAGATCAATCGATAATAATTGGTTTCCGTCCATACTACGTTTAATAGCATTAACAGGTGTATATTTCATAGTGCCGATCGAGACAGAACCTCATTCCTAGTGTTGAACAGCATTTATGCATGAGAAAGATTCAACACCTCACACAGAAGATGCATATGTGATAACTGGTATAACACAGAAATAGCAGAACTTCGGGTAGACATCATTGAGTAGACGGCAAACGTTTATATAAATACCGTGAGGAATATATCGTTAAGTCAAAACAACATATATCCATATCTACTCATATCTCCAGAAGACTATAGAGATGGGAAGCAACTACGTTTTCCCTCAGAGGAACATCCGGATTTACATAGTCTGGTGATGTACTGTGCGATTCTTCTACCTTTGTGTGACAAAATCCGTAGAGCTCTGTTTTCGGAAGATACGAACCTATTCAAAGAAACTGACAGGAGCCAGAATGGAAACGTTGATGTACGGATTTGATTTGTATTACCATTTATTTCTTTTGCAGTCTTGTCATAGTGTTATGACATTTTTACGTCATTATTTTTAGTGTTTTGTCGTGTATGGACACTCTTTCAGTGATTCATATTGCATTTATCTTTTCATTTATTCGTTGTAATTTTTCATTTTAGCTCTAGTTTTTCTGATCGCTCGATGTCCGTCGTCCGTCGTCTGTCCTCTGTCGCTTGTCTGTCGTCTGTCTTCCATCAACATTTAGCTTGTGTATGCGATAGAGGCTGTATCTTTTAATTGATCTTCATGAATTTTTGTCAGAATGATAACCTTGATGAAATCCAGGCTGAGTTTGAAAACGGGTTATCTGGGATCAAAAACTAGGTCAAATCAAGGAAAAACCTTGTGTATGTGATAGAGGCTATATTTTTCAATTGATCTTCATGATTTTTGGTGAGAATAATTACCTTGATAAAATCTAGGTCGAGTTATAAAATGGGTCATCTTGGTTTAAAAACTAGGTCAATAGGTCAAATCAAAGAAAACCCTGGTGTATGCAATAGAGGCTGTATTTTTCAATTGATCTTCATGATATTTGGTCAGAATGATTATCTTAATGAAATCTAGGTTGAATTTGAATATGGATTATCTGGGTTTAAAAAGTAGGTCACTAGGTCAAATGAAAGAAAAACCTTGTGTATATGATAGAGGCTGTATTTTTCAATTGATCTTCCTGAATTTTGGTCAGAATTATTACCTTAATGAAATGTAGGCCAAGTTTGAAAATGGGTCATCTGGGGTAAAAAACTAGGTTACTACGTAAAATAAAAAAACAACATGTGTATGCAATAGAAGCTGTATTTTTCAACTGATTTTCATAAAATTTTGTAAGAATGATAATCTTGATGAAATCTAGGCCAAGTTCGAAAATAGTTTATCTGGGGTAAAAAATAGGGTACTAGGGCAAATCAAATAAAAACCTTGTGTATGTGATAGAGGCTGTAGTTTTCAACTGATCTTCATGAAATTTGATCAGAATGATTGTTTTGATAAAATCTAGGTTAAGTTTGAATATGAGTTATCTAGGGTAAAAAACTAGGTCACTAGGTCAAATCAAAGAAAAACATTGTGTATGCGATAGAAGTTGTATTTTTCAGTTGATCTTCATGAAATTTGGTCAGAATGATTGCCTGTATGAAATCTAGGTTAAATTTGAATATGGGTCATCTAGGGTCCAAAACTAGGTCGCTAGGACAAATCAAAGAAAAACGTTTGTATGCGATAGAGACTGTTCTTTTCAACTGAGGCTGATGAAATTTAGTCAAAATGATTGCCTTGATCAAATTTAGGTCAAATTCGAATGTAGGTCATCTTGGCTCAAACACTAGGTCACTAGGTCAAATTGAAGAAAATTCTTGTTTACACTTAAAGAGACCACATTTTTGGTCCAGTCTTAATGACAATTGGTCAGAATATTTGTTTCCATGAAATCACTAGGTCAAACATGTTTAGACTGTTATGGTTTGTTTCTCAAGTGAGCGATCTAGGGCCATCTTGGCCCTCTTGCTTGTTTATCATTTGTAAGTAAATTTTATACTGTACAGAGTTGTTTGATGTTCTTCTGATTTGTTATTTTGGTCTGTTTTTCCGTATGTTCCTCCTCCGTCCAGAGACAGTGATCATCTTATATATAATGTGCAGGATCCATAACTCTTTTAATATGCAAATGTGTGTCCCTTTTTCTACTTTTGGTATTCATTTATTTAACTTACTGTAGTAACAAGACCTTTGAGTAGTCTAGCATTGCTACCTTTAAATATCTGTTGTTCTTTTTACTCCTATATCATGCCTATAACAAAATCTTTTCAGTTCGAACCTCTGCAAGTAATTGACAACTTCTCCGCATGAAGTACTATCCTGTTCTGTGCAACTCACTGGCAACTATTCCACCTGAGGTGCTAACATATTCTTTGCTAGTATCTGACAACTTCGCCGCATGATGTACCAACCTGTTCTCTGCAAGTAACTATGCAAGAAGTACAAGCCTGTTTCCTGCAAGGAACTGGCACTCTTTACGCATGAAGTAGTAATGAATTGAGAAATTCTCTACATGAAAAATTTACCAATTATCTGCAAATAACTGACAACAACTTCTCCACGAGAAGTACTAACCTGTACTCTGCAAGTAACTGACAACTTCTATGCATGAAGTACTAGCCTGTTTCTACTTCATTAAGCCTAGTCATGCTATCAAGTTTGAAGGTTATGGGTCAAGTACGTGATTCTCAAATTGCCACGCAGAAATAGTTTTCAATGTTCAGTTCCCTTTGATATTGACCTTTGACCTTCTGACTATAGATGTCATTTACTTCATAAGCATCATGATATCAAGTTTAAAGGTTTTAGGTCAAATGGTTCTCGAGTTACTGGGCAGAAACCATTTTCATGGTTCAGGCTCCTGTGACCTTGACCTTTAACCAACTGGCCCTCAAAACAATACTGGCCATCTTCTTCATAATCACAATAATGCTACCAAGTTTGAATGATCTGGGTCAAGTGGTTTTCAAATTATTGAGCAGAAATATTGTTCAATGTCCTAGTTTCTTTGGCCTTGACCGTTGCCTTACTGATCCCAAAAATATTGGAGGTCATCTATTTTATAAGCCTAATCATGCTATCAAGTTTAAAAGTTCCGAGTAAAGTGGTTCTCAAGTTATTGAGCAGAAACCGTGTTCAACTTTCAGGCCCTTGTGACCTTGCACTCTGACCTATTGACCCTAAAACCAACACTTGTCGTTTACCTCATGAGCCAAATCACGCTGTTAAATTCCAAGTATCTGGGTCAAGTGGTTCTCAAGTTATTGAGTGGAAATCATTTCCGAGGTTCAGGTCGCAGTGACCTTTGACCATTAGACCCCTAAAATGATAGGAGTTATCTATTAAATACGCCAAGTATGCTTTTAAGTTTGAAGGAACTTAAGAAAGTGGTTCTCAAGTTACATGACGGAATCATGTTCAACGTTCAGACCCCTGTGACCTAGACCTTTGACCTATTGACCCTTAAGAAATAAGGATTATCTACTTCATAAGTCCAGTCATGCTACCAAGTTTGAAGGTTCTGGGTCAGGTGGGTCTCAAGTTATTAGGCGGAAACGGACGGATCAATCGACAAACCGACACTACCGACAGGTGCTGAGCAATATATTAACATAATACTCCAAAGAAATCAGATCACCCGACTCTTTCCGACATTTGAATGCCTAATTAATCTGTCCAACCAGTCTACTCAGATATGCCTCTCTATGGAAAATAGAAAAAAAGCACAAAGGGTGCAAGTGTCTAACCGCCAGTCGGTCAAAAGCTATACACTTATGTTTGTAATGTTATAATGTTTACCGGCTTATAATGTAATGCTGACATATTATGCCTACTTTCTTGAATAGGGTATCATAAGAGGATTTATAGTCATTTAACAATGCTGAACCATTTACATACATTCAATTTGTACTCAACCATAGTCTTTCAGATAGTCTTAGATGGTTTCAAACACCCAAGCCCCTATCTCTCAAAGCCAACGAAGATGAAGATGAACTGATTGTTACTTGCGCAGAGGCTATGGGGGTTTTCTCCTACCCCTGAACTCCAAATTCCAACTGGAAAATTAATCAGTAAAAAGTCATTTAAAATACTTAATTGAAATACACTGAACGTCTAAATATTATATACACTTCTGAATAAAACATGCTATATGTCGTTTCAAACACCTATACTATAATAACAAGTTCTTAAATTTCAAATGCTATAAAATATCAGCATGAACACCACACAACGTGGTTTATCAAACACAAAGAGAAAAATATAATGGCGAGTTTTCCGCCTAAAATCGGTAAAAATACAAGGTACAAGAATCTTTATTTAACGTCGGATATTTCATATTACAAATAACATTAGCTTAAAAGCTATTTCCCGACAAACAGTGGTAAAGTAATAACAAACTAAAAGCTGTCGCTCTATCCTCCTAAGCATTCGATGTTTCTGGATAAGACTTCTACACAATTAAACGTTTAAAAGCTTCTGTACACCAACATTAAAAGTTTGAAATTCATTGAAAACTAGGAACTGCATAATAAAACACACTCTTCTATGACCTCCACCAACATCTTTTTGAGATATTGAGATTTTGAAGGTCCTTTTACACGGCTACTAAACCCTAGCGCCACCACCAAAAAGTGGTGATAAGGAAAAGAGCTCTGTGTGTGTTCGGGTTTAACGTCTTTTCCAACAATTTTTAAGTCATATAAACGACGGTGTCTACTTGTAGCAGTGAGCACAATGCCCAACTTTATAGTGCTGCCTCACTGGAATATCACGCCGTAGACACGTGCTGATACCGGGCTGACCAGTCCTAGCAATATCCTTTTAATGCTAAGCGCCAAGCGAGGAAGCTACTTGTACCTTTTCTTTTTGTCTTTGGTATGACGTGGACGGGGATCGAACCCACGACCTCCCGCACTCGAAGCGGACCCTCTACCACTAGGCTACCGAGGCGGTCGACATTTCCATGGTGCAGCTAACACCGGTTTCAATATGTAAACAGGTGAGTAAAATTCATATTTTACATTACATTTTCGTTGGTATAACTTATTTCAAATATCGGATAATGTAGGGCAGCGTAAGAACACTTTTGCTATAGGTTGAATGTAATTTCGTTAAGATATTATGTAAATTGTGGTGTCAAGAGCTTTTCTCCTGATTCCGACGTTTGTAAATTTTGACATCTGTATGCATTCCAACTAAATTTCGATGCACACTATAAAAACACTATCGCGCATGCAAATGGTCTAAATGTGTATGATACTCACACAGACATACATAAGTATTAATAAAATCTCCCTAAAAGAAATATATCAACATTTTTAAAAGTGATGGCGCTTTCGCATCAGTGATGGCGCTATTCAGTAGTGGTGGCGCTGTGGCGGACGGTTAGCGTTAGAACGTCTGACTACAAATAAGTAGTTTTATTCATGAGAAATAAGGTATGATTACAGGGATTGTCATTTGCCTTTTTAAATTTAACGTCTTAAAGTTATTTTAGAATTAAGTGAAGCATGTGTATGATTAATGATAGCACGACTAAATTTTAATCACATTATAAACCTTTTATATAGTCAATTATCATATAGACACTTTATCAGTTGCAGATGCGAAGTCTCCAGGGAAAAGTGGACGTTTTTCTTTGAAAGGATTAATTCAAATGAACACAATTATCCCACTGAAGGCAAGTTCTACAACAAGAAGACATACTCCTCCAAAAATACCGTCACTTAAAACAAGGCTAAATTAATTTGTTCACCGATCAAAAAATAGGTCATAAAACTGAAATCATTTTCCAAATAAAACAAAACTTTTGACGAGTCAATCGCTTCAAATCAACAAACACAATTAAAATATGAGACGATTAAAATCATGAAAATCAATATGGAGAAGAAATGTTATCGAAATGAAAGAATGTAATAATTTGGTGCACGTGAAGACTCTGTCATTAATTAGGCAGATAAGTCCATTGATTTCTTTCTTTACCATTTCAGAAGTATTAATAGATGTTCTGGAAATATTTGAATAAAAAATGTAAAAACTCAGATTCTGTCATTTCAGAGTCGCGGCCAGGAAAATGTTACATGTATCTTGTTTCTAGATGAAATAAAATGATTCAATGCAGATGGAGTTCATCAGGTTAGATATGTATAACGATAGATTTCTCGAGGAAATATGGCCATAGGAAATATTATGTGGTGGACACATTTATTTCGGAAATGCATAGAGCTCTACGAACTGTTGTCTTTTCTCTCTGTGTGTTTTGCTGAATCTATCTATCTATCTATCTATCTATCTATCTTCCGTAACTGTCGAACCCCTTGCGGGGACGTAGACGTTTTGCGCGTAACCTGTAACTTAGGGAATGGCCATAGCGGACACATCGGGTCATTGGGGTAAGGTAATCTACGATTGGGATAGCAACCAGATCATGATGAATCTTATAGAAGAGTGATAACCTAAAATCTATACGCCTTAAATCCAGTCGACGAAGGTTTAAGAAGTGTAGCATATCTGTTACACTGGAAGTACGGCCGTAGTCAGTCTTGATCCAACGGGAGGCTCTTCTTTGGACGCTTTCAGTTTGGTCTATTTGGGTTTGGGTGTGGGGCGACCATACCTCGGAGGAATATTCAAGCTGGGGTCGGACTAGAGTCTGGTAAGCAATGGTCTTAATAGGCTGGGATTTGACCTTAATGTTTCTTCTTAAGAACCCTAGGGTTTGGTTAGCTTTTTTGGTTGACCTATTTATGTGATTGTCCCATGATAGGTATTTAGCTGAGCTGACCGATTCAAGTTGGACTCCATGTAGGTAATACTGGGTAGGGATAGGATGTTTTCTTCTAGTGGCGTGGATCACTTGACACTTGGAGGGGTTGAACTCCATATCCCACTCCAACTCCCACTTTTCTAGAAGTTTTAGGTCATTTTGGAGAGTGACAGATTGGTCTGCAGATGACAATGTTAGATATATTGCCGTGTCATCTGCAAACAAACGGACTTTGGAACTAATGTTTTGTGGGAGGTCATTTATGTAAGCTAGGAAGAGCAGGGGACCAAATACAGACCCCTGCGGGATACCTGATGATACTGGGATGGCATCAGAGGTAGTGCCATTTAGTACTACTGATTGGATCCTATTATCTAAAAAGCCTTTGACCCATCTTAGTGTGCTACCTCTGAATCCATATTCATGCATTTTAGTAGGACTTTCTCATGGCTAACCTTGTCGAAAGCCTTACTAAAATCTAGAAGTATAAGATCTGCTTGTTTCTTATTGTAGACTGAGGTGACCAGATCATTTACTAACATAACTAACTGAGTAACGCATGACCTTTTTTCCCTAAAACCATGCTGTAGGTCATACAGAATATCATGGTTGGTGAAGTGCTTAACAATTGATGATGAAACAATGTGTTCAAGAACTTTGCATAGGACACATGTTAATGAAATTGGCCTATAATTTACTGGATTTGACCTATCGCCTTTTTTAAAAATGGGGCAACATATGCAGATTTCCACTGGGATGGAAGTGAACCTTCCTCCAGGGATTTCTGGAATATGACCTCTAGGATGGGAGATAGTTCTACAGAGAGTACTTTAACCCTTAGCCTGCTGGTGGCAGATGATTCTGCCTTTGCGACCAGTGCAGACCAAGATCAGCCTGCACATCTGTGCAGTCTGATCATGGTCTGCACTGTTCGCTATTCAGTCAGTAAATTTTCAGTAAATACCCCTTTGAATAATAAGTGGTACTGTCCAAATTGAAAGATGGACCAGTCCATTATAGAAATATAGCAGGGTAAGGGTTAAGTATTATAGACTTGATTTTGTCAGGACCACTGGCCTTATGGGGGTTCAGGTTGCTGAGAAGTTTCTCAATACCATTTGTACCTATCCTAATATTTGGCATAGTAGGGACTGAATTTCCATCTGGGGTTAGTTTCATTTTACTGAGTGAGGCGAGGTTTAGTGGTGATTTGGGGCTAAAAACAGACTGAAACTGTTTGTTCAGTACTGTTGCCTTAGCTTGATCATCCAGATGGAGTTTATTTTCATACTTAAGGGGGGGGGGGATAGAGGAAGATTCCTGTCTCGAGTGTTTAATGAGCGAGTACAGTTTCTTAGTATTTGGTTTATTTGAGAGTGAGGCATCAGTGTTATTCAGGTTTAGGATGTGCTCAAGATACTGGCTATAAGCCTCTTTGACCATTTTCCTCACTAGATGCTTTAAGTCTAGAAATTTCTTTCGATCAGAAGATGAGCTAGTTTTCTTAACCTTTTTAAAAGCTCTGTTCCTCCTTCTGATTAGTTTCTTAATGTCCTGACTGACCCATGGAAGGTGATCTCTTATAGTTGACTGTTTGGAAGGAATCCATTTTTCTGTAAGGTTGTTTAGGGTATTTGAGAAATTTTCCCATAACTCTTCTGTGTTAAGTGCGGAGTATTTACCTTCATTGGTCATAACCTGGGGGTAGTCAATTAATGACTGTTTTATTTCCTGCCAGTTTGCTTTTTTATACAAGGGAATTGTTCGAGGCTGCTGGTAACATACCCTTGCGGAAGTATTGACTTTTGTTTCTACTATATCATGATCACTGATGCACGGTATGATGTTGACCTGATTTACTAGAGTTGGGTTTGTAGTAAGGAATAAGTCTAGAATATTATTTCCTCTAGTTGGTAAGTTGACCATTTGGGTTAGGTTTGAATCATTAAATGTTTCAATAACCTGGCGGTAGAAGGTGGGGTGCTTACATTCAGGGGATGGGCTGCTGGTGTCCCAGTCCATTTTTGGGAAGTTAAGATCCCCAGCCACCCAGACATTTGAAATCTTTCTATTGACCTTTTCAAGGGACTTAGTAAATTCTGCGAAACCGTCAATGTACGTCTAATTCATGTGGCTTGTAATAAGCACCAATAACTATAGGGACTTATTACCTACCAGGTATAACTTTACCCAAAGGTCCTCACACTCGGACTGAAGTTCGGGCATTTCTTGGACTGTTATACAGTTTCTAATTGCAATGAAGACCCCTCCGCCTGCATGCCTGCTTGATACGGTCACGACGGAAGATAGAGTAACCTAGGTCTGAGTCAAATACCTCACTAGTGCGATGCTTAGGTTTAAGCCAGGACTCGGTACCTATCACAATATCGGACTTGAATGAAGTCTTGTTGGTTATATGATAAATAAAACAGTTCAATTTGTTCAGATCTCAAACGAGGTAGGTGTGTAGGTTGGTAGCCGCAAATGAACAGAATTAAAACGCATATATACCATAGCAACAGCGCTAGTGTACAGCGCCATCGCTGATGCGATAGCGCCACCACTTTTGAAAAAAAACTACTGGCATAATTGTTTTCAGGGAGATAACATTACTGTGTAAGTATCATACATATTTGGACCATTTGCGTGCGCGATAATGTTCTTATAATGTGTCTGTGCATCAAATCACACCATATCAGGGGAATTTTCAAAGCTCTTGACACTACAGTTTTATAATATTTTAATGAAATTACAGTCATCCTGTAGTAAAAGTGTTCCTACATGGCACTACCTTCTCCGATTTTTGAAATAAGTTTTATAAATATAAAGGCAAACATTTACTCACGGTAATGTGATAGCTCTTTTCCTTATCACCACTTTTTGGTGGTGGCGCTAGGGTTTAGTAGCCGTGTTTTAATGCATCTGAAATATTCCAGCAGAAATATATTCTTGTAGAAGACTTTTATTGCCTTGTTCATATAATAAACTAGTGAATTAAATTATTATCAATACGCTTGCAGGCCAGAGTTTTTGTTACGCTAATGTCCCTCGGTATTTTACCTCTAAATTTAACCCGGAAGTATGGGTGTTCTACACCTAAATACGAATCCGGAAGTAATTGTCTGCTTTCATTTTCGGATAAAACAGTGAAGACAGATGGCTATTTTTCAAAGTCATGGAATTCATAATGAGAGGTGACAGTGCAGTTTGATAACTGCAGATATACCACTGAGTCATTTGCACATTGTATCTAAAGATTCTATACCTGACAATTATTGATAAGCTCGAAAAAATATGTACCTCCCAAGCTGTTATCCGCCCCTTGGCCTTACACGCACATGACAAACAAATTGTACAAATTTGTAACAAAAACGATCATGACTTGATTCAAGTTTAGCTAGAAAATAAAAGCCCATTATTTAGCCTAATTTTACATATAAGACCAAGTTATAGTCTATTATTGAATCGAAGGGAAGAGAAATGGAAAAGGCAGTGGCTACGATTACGGTACCGTAATCCTAGCCTCCCGATTCTAGGATTACGGAAGTTCCGTATTCCTAGACAACCCTATGAGGATAGGCTAGGATTACGGAAGTATTTAAGAGGCATCAAATATATGTTAAGACATGCATAGGCTACATGATGTTGTAAACTTACTTATTTCACTTAAACAAAAACGTATTCGGGTGTTGATTTCGCCCCATTCTAAATGTAAATTTAAGTGACAAGCAAAAAAAAATCATTTAAAGTATAGAAACTTTTTATAATCCTTTTGAGCTATTATTAAGAATATAATTCTTCATTTGTCTGGCAATTTTCAACAAAAAAAAAAATTTAGTAAAATGGCTGATCGATAACACGAGATAATAGGGCAGGCATGAAAAAAACGCTATTTTATGTGAAATAAGTAAGTTTACAATAAGAGTTATGCATGTCATAACAGACATTTGATGTCTCTTAAATACTTCTGTAATCCTAGCCTATCCTCATAGGGTTGTCTAGGAATACGGAACTTCCGTAATCCTAGAATCGGAGGCTAGGATTACGGTACCGTAATCGTAGCAACTGCCAATGGAAAATGGCATTTCATCCTGACAAGTGCCAAGTCCTTACCATCTCTAAGAAAAGACGCTCCATCTCTCACAACTACATTCTTCATGGTCACACATAAGAGCGTGTTACATCAGCGAAATACCTCAGCTGCACGCTATATAAGCAACTAGACTGGGGCGAACACATCAATAACATCTGTAACAAAGCCAACCGTACCATCAGCTTCCTTCGCAGAAACCTGAACATCACTTCAACATCCACCAAAGAAACAGCCTACAAGGCACTTGTCCGCCCAACAATAGAATATGCTAGCACAGTCTGGGACCCCTGTGAGAAGGGAGGCGTACACTGCTTGGACATGGTCCAACGTCGCGCTGCACGCTTTGTGAAGAACAAATTCCACAACAGATCCAGCATCTCAGACATGTTAACAGACCTACAATGGAAACCTCTCCAAGAACAATGCAAAGAGGCCAGACTCATCATGCTCTACAAGGTCATAAACAACAAAGTCGCTCTAGACAACTCACAGCTGATCTCAAACAACTCCTCCGCTACTAAAAACATACACATCCACTCCTACAAGATTCCATACTGCCGTACACAGTATCGTCGACAGTCCTAATCTTCCCACGTACAATCAAGGAATGGAACAGTCTTCCACCAGACGTCATGTCAGTCGGTTCAGTTGAGTCATTCCGTGCTCAGCTTTCCCAACTCTTTATCTAATTGTCTTTGTCTGTTTTTAATGGCACTATAGTTTTTTTATTACATACTTTTACACTTTTTATTCTTTCCTATTCTCTTAGCACATTTAACCTGGTAATTAACTTCAGTTAGTTGAAGATGGTCAGTAAACTGGAAGAAGAAGAAGAAGGGGTGATAATCTGATAATGATACCAGCTTAGTCCAATAGACAGATGCACAGTGACGCACTTAGATATTTCCAGTTTTCACTCTAACTTATTTTCATAGGTATAGTTCTATGTTAAAAAAGGCCTACATTGCCTATTTTGGTCTTGTTACACGAAACAAACAATTATTTTGGACTGGTTATGTTGCAGCATTGTAGGTATTACTAGTTGAAATATTAATTATTAGGAAGTGGCTATTCTTACGGTCCCGTAGGAATAGCCTCAGAGGCTATTCTTACGGCTCTCCCGTAAGAATAGTGAAAAGTCCACTGATCGGATGGGCAGAAGCCATTTAACGTACATGTTTTTAGTAAACAGTGATGTTTTTTCTAATGTCCTTAACTTTCTTAAAACACAAATTATATCAGTATTTTTTGATCAATGGAAAGGTTATAAAACAAGCAATTTATTAATTGTTTTATTATTTCGAAATAAGATGGATTAATTATGAACACTTAACTTACACTGTTTTTCTAAAAAGTTTTGAACATCACTATGCCGTCATTAAAATTATATGTCATTTAAAACGCTTATTCATTTTAAAAATGATATTTTAATACGAAAAACACAAAACTGCCGTAGGAATAACCACCTGCGGGTTTTCAGTAATTGTATGGGAAAGCCGTAGGAATAGACATCTGCGGACTTTTCACTATTCTTACGGGAGAGCCGTAAGAATAGCCTGCGAGCCTATTCCTATGGGACCGTTAGAATAGCCACTTCCTAATTATTATTAATGTACGCGTCTGTGAGTGAGTCACGATATTGTGATAGTTTCTTCACAGGCCAATAGGGTAAATGTCAGTCTGAGAAATCGGTCTGCCTTGCAGTCGAAAAATTGAGACTAAATAAGGTCCTTAAAGCTACTACATTTTATTGCCAAATTATGTACCATATTATAAAATGTTTGATCCTTCTGTATTGCAATTATATATATGTATCATACTGATTTTTTCCATTCAATATGCAGCCCTACAAAATACATACATTGACTAAGATTTGTTAAAGAAAGAACAGTTTTAAAGATTGCAGATAGAAAATGTGAATTATTCAGCCCAAAATTTTAACCAGTGTATTGAAAAACAATTTTGTAAGTACCACACCATTCATTACCTTTATACTGATTCACCGAAAGAAAGGTCCCGAATGAGATAAAATTGCAGTCCTGCCCAAAACTTCTAAATTTTCTGCCAGAAACTACCATTTTAGGTTGTGTAATGTCTATCAATTTATCTTTATATAATGTACTTGCAGATTCAGTCTGTTGTTGCTGGAACCTGGAGAGATTTATTTCGAGGATTTTAGTGTTTACTACTACCCACAACACCAGAATGATGAGGATATTAACAAAAAGTAAGACTTCAGAGAGTAAATATATGTATATTGTAAAGTGTTGTGTCCTTATCCCATCATTCCATTCACAATCTGCCTGCCTATTGAACTACATACTAATTTTCAAGAAATAAATCTTTTATAAAAAATGACATTTGGTACAGAGGTTCTTTAATATTTATTTTTCATAAAACATGAAAAGCTTTTTAATCCTGTGATGATTGTCAGTTTCATAGCTTCCACAAAATTTCTAGTAGCACAATCACATATTATGTAACTGCACTCCATTATTTTATGTAAGTGTACTTATCAATTTGAATCAGAAGTCAACAATATATATATTATAAACTTGAATTAGGTAGTGCCTTTTTTGTCCACAAGCTAAAAATGAAAAGCTAATGTTAAACAATAACATTTGATTATTTCATTAATATTGAAGTGACCAAAACTTACTAACTGATTAATCTCTGTAAGTAACCAGCCACAGAAAAAATATTTTATGCTAGCTAAATATAGCTGGTGCCATTTTTATCCACTTAGTTACCAGCTTAAGTGAAAGTCTAGATACCAAGTTAACCTTGGTTTGTTGCAGTAATGCTAACTGAGCTAATTTTGCATTATGTTACCGGTACTTGTAATCATCATGTATGAGTTTGTTGAACAATAAAAATAAATACAGTGTAATTCCGAAAACCGAACGACCTCCGGACCAGCCGAAAAGTTCGGTATTAATTTTGGAAGTTTCCGGAATTCAGGAGTTTGAAAGTTTGCAGTCAATGCGGACGTGTTGCACTTGAAATTATGTTTTCTCACACGTAGGATGAAGGGGATTATTATCCTTTATGATTGTACAACTTTGTATAAAGAATTAATTAATTTATTAATTAAATAATTTATGAATTAATTAATTTATACAAGCATTAAGGACAATCAAGTATGTATAATAAATTTTAATTTTTATGCCCCTGTAGGGAGGCATATAGTTTTTGAACCGTCTGTCTGTCGGTCTGTCAGTCTGTCGGTCTGTCCGCATTTTCGTGTCCGGTCCATATCTTTGTCATCGATGGATGGATTTTCAAATAACTTGGCATGAATGTGTACCACAGTAAGACGGTGTGTCGCGCGCAAGACCCAGGTCCGTAGCTCAAAGGTCAAGGTCACACTTAGACTTTAAAGGTCATTTTTCATGATAGTTGGGCGTGTCCGGTCCATATCTTTGTCATCGATGGATGGATTTTCAAATAACTTGGCATGAATGTGTACCACAGTAAGACGACGTGTCGCGCGCAAGACCCAGGTCCGTAGCTCAAAGGTCAAGGTCACACACTTTAAAGGTCATTTTCCATGATAGTTGGGCGTGTCCGGTCCATATCTTTGTCATCGATGGATGGATTTTCAAATAACTTGGCATGAATGTGTACCACAGTATGACGACGTGTCGCGCACAAGACCCAGGTCCGTAGCTTAAAGGTCAAGGTCACACTTAGACGTTAAAGGTCATTTTTCATGATAGTTGGGCGTGTCCGGTCCATATCTTTGTCATCCATGGATCGATTTTCAAGTAACTACACATGAGTGTATGGCACAGTAAGACGACGTGTCGCGTGCAAGACCCAGGTCTGTAGCTCAAAGGTCAAGGTCACACTTAGACGTTAAAGGTCATATTTCATGATAGTGCATTGATGGGCGTGTCCGGTCCATATCTTTGTCATTCATGCATGGATCCCGTCCCTAGATTTGCCACTATAATGCCACCCTTTCCAATGGTGGAGTATTTAGACAATTTTCCACCAAATTGCCACCTAAAATGCCACCAGAATGGTGAAAAAATGAACAGGACAGGTGCAAACCAGTTTTCCACTAAATTCCACCTGTTTCCACTTGTTTACACCTTTAGGTGGCAATAAGTGGAGTATTTAGACAGTTTTACACCATTATGCCACCATTATGGTGGAAAATTTGTTTGCCACTTAATTCCACCAATAGCCACCTTCATGGTGGCAGTAAGTGGAGCTTTAGACAAAATACCACTAAAATGCCACCATTATGGTGTAAAATCTATTTTCCACTAAACGCCACTTATTTTCACCAATCGCCACCTAACAGGTGGCAGTAAGTGGACAAAATTTCACCAAAACGCCACTATGGTGGCAGTCCTATTTTCCACTAAATGCCACCAAATAGCTGGCAATAGGTGGAAAATACGTGGCATCTAGTGGAAATTGGCTGCACCTACTGAATCTGAAAAAAAATCAGTAGTAAGCAAAAAATCAAATTTATTAATATATTTTTTATTTTTATGCAAAAATCAAAGACCCTTCACAAGAAATCACAAAAGATCTGAACACCAGGACCAGGATGCTGTCAATGCAGTCTTTTTTCATATTCCAGAATGGCTTAAGTAGATGGCGAATGACTCTCCAAATTTCACTCATTTGGATGTAAGGCCATTTTTCCAGCACACAATCTGTAACAGCAAACCATATATCTATTAATAAATATATTTTTCTAACACATTCTGAATAATTTTGCAGAAAATTGTAAATTACCTCTAGGAGATATGAAATCAAAAGACTGAACTAACTTACTGAAATAACTACAAACTCTACAAACTTAATCTATATCAAATGATATGCCACATCTTTATTAAAACTGTGAGAAGTTTCATCAAAATCCACATTGTAGAAAAATTTCTATTCAGTAGATACAGGAAAAATCCCTATTTTTGACCAAATCAAGGTAAATAATTGAGCAGTGTTAATGAGCTTATAATAATTACATGAGGTTTAGTGATTCTATAGACAAAGCTACTAAAATATTTTTCCAATTACAAGCATTTTCAATTAATCTGACGGACAGATGAAACAGAAAGGACAACGCCATAAATAATATCCATCCGCCTTTGGCAAAAGATAATAATGGCACCTGGGTTTTTCATCACATTTTTAATTAATATTTATCATATAATATGCCAGGAAATTCTATTAATTGGTGTATTTCTTTAAAAATTAAGGGTTATTTAAACATTAGCTTTTGTAAAAACATAAATATTTACCTGATTCAGAATTATCTTGATAATTATGTTTCTTTTATGCAATAAGAAGCTGTATTCTGCTAAGGTATATACAGCCAGGCAGGCAGATCATGTCACAAAGTTGCATTTTTTCGCAGAAGGTTCCTGGTATGAAAAGTTTAAAGTGCATATTGTATCCTAAGTGCTAATCAACAATGTAAATAATTACAGAATGATACAATTTTACCAGCAGTGTTGTAAACATAATTGAGCTATATTCCAGAAAATATACATTTTATCTTGGATTTATCCATCTGCCAAACTTCCTAAAAGGAGGTTGGTTGATTTTAATTTCAAGCAGTTTTGTAAATGTTGTTTAAAATTAAGTATTTGTTAAGAGTAAGTAAGTAAGACAATGTTAAAGACAGTAATAATTGAGAAAAATAAACAGTATAATATTGTTACCTCTCTTAATGTGTTTCCATTTTCTCCCTGACTGACTCATCAAATGCCAGATTTTAAATTTTGGTATTACTACACAGCTAAATTGATTCCACACATACACTTTTTTGGTCAACTAAAGAAGGTGTCAAATACTTAAGTTGAAAAGCTATTGTAAAAACATCCTTTTTGTATACACTTCTTTTTTTCAATCAATGAAGAGAAAAGGCAAGAACTATTTCTTTGCATCTGACCTGATGTTTGCCTGCATATATAAATCTTAACTGACCCAAATTCCACCTGGGTTAGTGTGGGAGCTTGTAACTTGATCTATCATTAATCTTATCTTTAACCAACCCGTCCCTAGATTTGCCACTTAATGCCACTCCTTGCCACTTATTTCCATGAAAAAAGGGTGGCAATTGGTGGAAATAGGTGGCATTAGTTGGCGTTTGGTGTAATTCAGCTCTTTTTTCACCTAAGTGGTAAATTTGCCACCAAAAGCCACTTTATTTTGGTGGCATTTAGGTGGCATTAGGTGTAAATTTGAACATAGTTTTTCTTTATGGTGGCAGAAAGGTGTAAATTGGTGGAAAGTAGAACATAGTTTTTTTTTCATGGTGGAAATCAAGTGGCAAATAGGGACTTAGAAAATTTTCTTGGTGGCGAATAGGTGGAAAAAAAACTTAGAAATTTTTGTGATGTTTGATTTAAAAGAGAACTGTAAGACATTGGATTACCCTGTACAAAAATCTTCACATGGATTCAGGTTGGAATCAAGGTATAATGGACACTAAACTTCAAACTTCAGGCCTAATTGACACAGAACCTGACTTTGCTAAAACTCCACATTGACAACAGCTCGTAGAACACAAAATGCTCCTCCACCCCCTTGATGCATTCAGTAACTGTACAAGAAACAGAAATCATTTGGTCACTGTGCACTGGACGTTTGATGTACTACCTTTAAATCAATAATTATGGGTCATTTACCAATCATAAGTGACTTCTGTATCAAATGTGATCTTAGACCAAAGCATTCTCTAGATATTGGGCAAAAAAAGTTCTAGTGTTCTGGGTCAATGTGACCTAGACCTTTGACCATTGACTGACCTCAAAATCAGTAGGGGTCGTCTGCCGGTCATGATCAACTTCCCTAATTAGTTTCATGATCCTAGGTCAAAGAGTTCTCAAATTAACATCCGGAAACAGCTTAACCGTTCCAGCTCACTGTGACCTTGACCTTTGACCTACTGAACTAAAAATCTATAGGACTTATCTGCTAGCTATGTTCAACCTTCCCATTCACTTTCATGATCCTCAGGCTCAAGAGTACTAGAGTTATCATCTGGAAACTGTTTAACTGTTCCAGGTCACTGTGACCTTGACCTTTGACCTACTGAACTAAAAATCTACAGGACTTATCTGCTAGCTATGTTCAACCTTCCCATTCACTTTCAAGATCCTAGGCTCAAGAGTACTAGAGTTATCATCTGGAAACTGTTTAACTGTTCCAGGTCACTATGATTTTGACTTTTGACCTACTGGCCTCCAAGTCAATATGGGTCACTGCTGGTCATGACCAACCTACATATAAAGTTTCATGACCTTAGGCCCAAGCGTTCTTGAGTTATCATCTGGAAACCGATTGGTCTACATACCAAATGACTGACAGACTGACCAACATCTGCAAAACAGTATACCCAGGCTCCTTCAAAGGGTTTCATTAAAATGAGAATAAGTCTATGCTGACTCTAGCTGGACAAAAATAATATTCAGAGTGGTATACAGAACATTTGAATTTTTGTTATTTTGTGAGACAGAATATTTATTGCTTATTATATCTTGCATTATATTCAATGAAAGACAGAAAAAGGTGGAAAATAGGTGGCAACTAGTGGCAATTGGCTGTACTAGCTGAATCTGAAAAGATCATTTTTAAATGTGTCTGCAGTGTATTATTTCTGCATGAGTGAAAGTTGGTTAAAGATAAGATTAATGATAGATCAAGTTACAAGCTCCCACACTAATGTATAGAAACAACCCCAGGTGGAATTTGGGTCAGTTAAGATTTATATATGCAGGCAAACATCAGGTCAGATGCAAAGAAATAGTTCTTGCCTTTTCTCTTCATTAATTGAAAAAAAAGAAGTGTTTATAAAAAGGATGTTTTTACAATAGCTTTTTAACTTAAGGATTTGACACCTTCTTTAGCTGACCAGGAAAGTGTATGTGTGGAATCAATTTATCTGTGTAGTTACTGTAGTAATACCAAATTTTGAAATCTGGCATTTGATGAGTCAGCCTGGGAGAAAATGGAAACACATTGTGAGAGGTAACAATATTATACTGTTGTTTTTTTTAATTATTACTGTCTTTAACATTGTCTTAATACTTATACTCTTAACAAATACTTGAATTTGGAACAACATTTACCAAACTGCTTTAAATTAAAATCAACAAATCTCCTTTTATGTCTTAGGAAGTTTGGCAGATGGATAAATCCCAGATATATTTTCTGGAATATAGCTCAATCATGTTTAAAACACTGCTTGTAAAATTTTATCATTTTGTAATTATTTACATTATTGATTAGCACTTAGGATACAATATGTACTTTAAACTGTTCATACCAGGTACCTTCTGTGAAAAAAGTGCAACTTTGTGACATGATATGCCTGCCTGACTGTATATACCTGAGCAGCATACAGCTTATTACTGCATAAAAGAAACATATCAAGATAATTTTGAATCAGGTAAATATTATATGTTTTTATAAAAGCTAATGTTTAAATAACCCTTAATTTTTAAAGAAATACACCAATTAATAAAAATTCCTGGCATATTATATGATAAATATTAATTACCGGTATAAATGTGATGAAAAACCCAAGTGCTATTATTACTTTTTGCCAAAGGCGGAGGGATATTATTTTTGGCGTTGTCCTTTCTTTTTTATCTGTCCGTCAGATTAACTGAAAAGTGCTTGTAATTGGAAAAATATTTTTATAGCTTTGTCTATAGAATCACTAAACCTCATGTAATTATTATAAGCTCATTAACACTGCTTAACACTGCTCAATTATTTACCTAGTAAAAGAAGTATTTCCCCTTGATTTGGTAAAAAAAAGGGATTTTTCATGCATCTATTAATGGATCTTCATGAAACTTTACAACAATGTAGATCACTACAGGACAGCATTGCATGTGCAATTTCCATCAGGATAACTTCAGTAACCAAAGTTATTGCCCTTTAATTGTTTTTCAATCCATAAATTTCTACATAACAAGTAATCCATTGATAAATATTCATGAAATTTGACACAAGGTGTAAATCCCCTTAGAGCAATGGTGCTTCCACATCTTTCATCAATTCTCAGGTTCTTGTTATTGATTCAAGATGCATATATTTCCACAAAACAATGTAACCGTTTGAGTGAATAAAATTTTTTCTACAATGTAGATTTTGATGAAACTTCTCACAGTTATAATAAAGATGTTGCATATTACTGTGAAATCATTTTTATTTGCGTAGGACGAATTTTTCGCGTATTTCGCGCTAGAATCGATGCGTGAATTTAAGACCGCGCTGTTATTATTTTTTAATTTATTTTTTCATTTATAAATTGAAAATGTGCCCGCGCAAAACAGTCCTTTTTACGTTTGCTCGAAATTTCATGCCAGCGAATTTAAATGATTTCACAGTATTTGACATAGATTAAGTTTGTAGAGTTTTTTGTTATGTCAGTGAGTTAGTTTAGTCTTTCGATTCATATATTTCCTAGAGAATGTTAGAAAAATATATCTATTAATAGATGTATGGTTTGCTGTTACAGATTGTGTGCTGGAAAAATGGCCTTACATCCAAAGGAGTGAAATTTGGAGAGTCATTCGCCATCTACTTAAGCCATCCTGGAATATGACAAAATAAGACTGCATTGACAACATCCTGATCCTGGTGTTCAGATCTTTTGTGATTTCTAGTGAAGAGTCTTTGATTTTTCATAAAATAAAAAATATATTAATATAATTTGACTTTTGCTTACTACTGAGTTTTTTCAGATTCAGCAGGTGCAGCCGATTTCAACTAGTTGCCACGTATTTTCCTACTATTGCCAGCTATTTGGTGGCATTTAGTGGAAAATAGGACTGCCACCATAGTGGCATTTTGGTGAAATTTTGTCCGCTTACTGCCACCTGTTAGGTGGCGATGGGTGGAAGTAAGTGGCGTTTAGTGGAAAACAGATTTTACACCATAATGGTGGCATTTTAGTGGTAATTTGTCTAAATACTCCACTTACTGCCACCATGAAGGTGGCTATTGGTGGAATGAACTGGCAAACAAATTTTCCACCATAATGGTAGCATAATGGTGTAAAACTGTCTAAATACTCCACTTATTGCCACCTAAAGGTGTACACAAGTGGAAAGAGGTGGAATTTAGTGGAAAATGGGTTTGCCCCTGTCCTCTTTATTTTTTCACCATTTTGGTGGCATTTTAGGTGGCATTTTGGTGGAAAATTGTCTAAATACTCCACCATTGAAAAGGGTGGCATTATAGTGGCAAATCTAGGGACGGGAACTTTCACTCATGCAGAAATAATACACTGCAGACACAATCAAAAATGATCTTTTCAGATTCAGCCAGTACAGCCAATTTCCACTAGTTGCCACCTATTTTCCACCATTTTCTGTCTTTCAGAATTGTTGATTGAAAAAGTGACTTATTAATATTTACATTGAATATAATACAAAGATATAATAATTAATAAATATTCTGTCTACAAAAGAACCAAAATTCAAATTTTCTGTATAATACACCACTCTGAATATTTTTGTCCAGCTGGAGTCAGCGTAGACTTATTCTCATTTTAACAAAACCCTTTGAAGGAGTGTGGGTACATGATACAGTTTTGCTGATGTCGGTCAGTCCGTCTGTCAGTCTGTTGGTCGTTCGGTATGTAGAACAATCGGTTTACAGAAGGTAACTCAAGAACACTTGGGCCTAAGATCATGAAACTTTATATTGAGGCTGGTCATGACCAGCAGTGACCCCTATTGACTTGGAGGCTAGTAGGTCAAAGGTCAAGATCACAGTAACCTGGAACAGTTAAACAGTTTCCAGATGATAATTCTAATACTCTTGGGCCTAGGATCATGAAAGTGAATGGGAAGGTTGATCATAACTAGCAGACAACCCCTATAGATTATGAGTTCAGTAGGTCAAAGCTCAAGGTCAGAGTGAGCTGAAACAGTTAAGCTGTTTCCGGATGTTAATTTGAGAACTCTTAGACCTATGATCATGAAACTAAATAGGGATGTTGATGATGACCAGCAGACAACCCCTATTGATTTTGACGTCAGTTGATCAAAGGTCTAGGTCACATTGACCCAGAACACTAGAACTTTTTTTGCCCAATAACTAGAGAATGCTTTGGTCTAAGATCACATTTGATTCAGAAGTCACTTATGACTGGTAAATGACCCATAATTATTGATTTGAGGTCAGTACATCAAACGTCCGGTGCACAGTGACCAAACGATTTCTGTTTCTTCTACAGTTACTGAATGCATCAAGGGGGGCATTTTGTGTTCTATGAGCTGTAAATTTTCGTCACCTCAACGCAACAAAGTCATATCTTGTTATAAATTTATAAGAAGATACGACTTTGTTGCGTTGAGGTGACGTGTTGTCAATTTGGAGTTTGGATTTGTCAGTTAGGCCTGAAGTTTGACGTTTAGTGTCCATTACACCTTGATTCCAACCCGAGTGCATGTGAAGATTTTTGTCAAGGGTAATCCAATGTCTTACAGTTGCTTCTAAATCAAACATAACAAAAATTTCTAAGTTTTTTTTCCACCTATTCGCCACCAAGAAAATTTTCTAAGTCCATATTTTCCACTAAACGCCGCTCAATTTACACCATGAAAAAAAACTATGTTCTACTTTCCACCAATTTCCACCTTTTTGCCACCATAAAGAAAAACTATGTTCAAATTTACACCTAATGCCACCAAAATAAAGTGGCTTTTGGTGGCAAATTTACCACTTACGTGGAAAAAATAGTTGAATTACACCAAACGCCAGCTAATGCCAGCATTTTCCACCAATTGCCACCAATTTTCCATGGAAATAAGTGGCAAAGAGTGGCATTAGGTGGCAAATCTAGGGACGGGATCTTAAAATAACTACGCATGAATGTGTGGCACAGTAAGATGATGTGTCGCGCGCAAGACCCAGATCCGTAGGTCAAAGGTCCTAAACTCTAACATCGGCCATAACTATTCATTCAAAGTGCCATCGGGGGCATGTGTCATCCTATGGAGACAGCTCTTGTTGTATATGAAAACATAACATTTTACCATCTTTGAAGTTCCGAGTTTGTCAATATTTATGACGTTGATAATGCATAGTTTAATCGATTTAACTAAATCACTTAAAACACCGAACTTTCTTTCATTCAAACAATAAGAAAGATTTCCACATGTTAAATTCTTAATTCATCACGTTTTCATAAATTGAAAACAAACTAATGTAATTGCCAATTATGACTTTTAATCGTGCATCAAATGATCATTGTGATTATAACACGTGTCAAAATGTATAACGCGCGCCGCTAATAGATTAACAAAAGAACATGTTGGCAACTTGCCATGGGCGTTTTTGGATCAACGACATGTTAAACCCAGGTGACACTTTTAATCCGGCAAATTTTTCGGTCTAGTTTCGGTTATCTCGGTCAGAGTCAATCCTTAGAGTTAAAATTATAAAACAGGTTAAAAATAGTCGTCCGGTTTCAGAATTTCATGAAGTTCCGGTTTTCAGAAGTTACTATAAATTTATGAAAAAAGATACAGAAAAATTTACGAGACTTTGAGTTTCTACGGGTTTTATAAGGTATGTATGGATTGTTCATAAGGCTCAAGAATATTGGTTTTCGGAATGTTGTCATTAATAAGGATATTGGTATAGAAATTTAATGTGTACTTTCATAGAAGGCGAATATATGTTATATGAATATTGTAATTGCTATGGGGGTTGTTAATAAGGGAATATATGGTTATTATGGAATATATGTTTCGTTAATAAGAGAATATATGGAATATATGTTTCATTAATAAGGGAATATATGGTAATAATGGAATATATGTTTTGTTAATAGGGAATGTATGTTTCATTAATAAGGGAAATATGGTATTATGGAATATATGTTTTGTTATAAGGAATGTATGTTTCGTTAATAAGGGAATATATGAGTATTATGGAATATATGTTTTGTTAATAAGGAATGTATGTTTCGTTAATAAGGGAATATATGGTATTATGGAATATATGTTTTGTTAATAAGGATATGTATGTTTCATTAATAAGGGAATATATGGTATTATGGAATATATGTTTTGTTAGTAGGGAATGTATGTTTCGTTAATAAGGGAATATATGGTATTATGGAATATATGTTTTGTTAATAAGGGAATGTATGTTTCGTTAATAAGGGAATATATGGTATTATGGAATATATGTTTTGTTAATAAGGAATGTATGTTTCGTTAATAAGGGAATATATGGTATTATGGAATATATGTTTTGTTAATAAGGAATGTATGTTTCGTTAATAAGGGAATTATGTATTATGGAATATTGTTTTGTTAATAGGGATTTTATGGTATTATGGAATATATGTTTTGTTAATAAGGGAAATGTATGTTCGTTAATAAGGGAATATATGGTATTATGGAATATATGTTTTGTTAATAAGGGAATGTATGTTCCGTTAATAAGGGAATTTATGGTATTATGGAATATATGTTTTGTTAATAAGGGAATGTATGTTTCGTTAATAAGGGAATATATGGTATTATGGAATATATGTTTTGTTAATAAGGGAATGTATGTTTCGTTAATAAGGGAATATATGGTATTATGGAATATATGTTTTGTTAATAAGGGAATGTATGTTTCATTAATAAGGGAATATATGGTATTATGGAATATATGTTTTGTTAATAAGGATATGTATGTTCCGTTAATAAGGGAATATATGGTATTATGGAATATATGTTTTGTTAATAAGGATATGTATGTTTCATTAATAAGGGAATATATGGTATTGTGGAATATATGTTTTGTTAGTAGGGAATGTATGTTTCGTTAATAAGGGAATATATGGTATTATGGAATATATGTTTTGTTAATAAGGGAATGTATGTTTTGTTAATAAGGGAATATATGGTATTATGGAATATATGTTTTGTTAATAGGGAATTTATGGTATTATGGAATATATGTTTTGTTAATAAGGATATGTATGTTTCATTAATAAGGGAATATATGGTATTATGGAATATATGTTTTTGTTAGTAGGGAATGTATGTTTCGTTAATAAGGGAATATATGGTATTATGGAATATATGTTTTGTTAATAAGGGAATGTATGTTTCGTTAATAAGGGAATATATGGTATTATGGAATATATGTTTTGTAAATAAGGATATGTATGTTTCATGTATAAGGGAATATATGGTATTATGGAATATATGTTTTGTTAATAAGGATATGTATGTTTCATTAATAAGGGAATATATGGTATTATGGAATATGTTTTGTATGGTTGTTGTTTCATTATAAGGGAATATATGGTATTATGGAATATATGTTTTGTTAATAAGGATATATGTTTCGTTAATAAGGGAATATATGGTATTATGGAATATATGTTTTGTTAATAGGGAATTTATGGTATTATGGAATATATGTTTTGTTAATAAGGATATGTATGTTTCATTAATAAGGGAACATATGGTATTATGGAATATATGTTTTGTTAGTAGGGAATGTATGTTTCGTTAATAAGGGAATATATGGTATATATGGAATATATGTTTTGTTAATAAGGGAATGTATGTTTCGTTAATAAGGGAATATATGGTATTATGGAATATATGTTTTGTTAATAAGGATATGTATGTTTCATTAATAAGGGAATATATGGTATTATGGAATATATGTTTTGTTAGTGGGGAATGTATGTTTCGTTAATAAGGGAATATATGGTATTATGGAATATATGTTTTGTTAATAAGGGAATGTATGTTCCGTTAATAAGGGAATTTATGGTATTATGGAATAGATGTTTTGTTAATAAGGAAATGTATGTTTCGTTAATAAGGGAATATATGGTATTATGGAATATATGTTTTGTTAATAAGGAAATGTATGTTTCGTTAATAAGGGAATATATGGTATTAGGGAATTATGTTTTGTTAATAAGGAATGTATGTTTCGTTAATAAGGGAATATATGTATTATGGAATTATTTTTTAATAGGAATTATGTATAGGGATATATGTTTGTTAATAAGGAAATGTATGTTTCGTTAATAAGGGAATATATGGTATTATGGAATATATGTTTTGTTAATAAGGGAATGTATGTTCCGTTAATAAGGGAATATATGGTATTATGGAATATATGTTTTGTTAATAAGGATATGTATGTTTCATTAATAAGGGAATATATGGTATTATGGAATATATGTTTTGTTAGTAGGGAATGTATGTTTCGTTAATAAGGGAATATATGGTATATATGGAATATATGTTTTGTTAATAAGGGAATGTATGTTTCGTTAATAAGGGAATATATGGTATATATGGAATATATGTTTTGTTAATAAGGATATGTATGTTTCATTAATAAGGGAATATATGGTATTATGGAATATATGTTTTGTTAGTAGGGATTGTATGTTTCGTTAATAAGGGAATATATGGTATTATGGAATATATGCTTCGTTAATAAGGGAATTTATGGTATATATGGAATATATGTTTCATTAATTAGGGAATATATGGTATATGTTTTGTTAATAAGGGTATATTTGGAATATATGTTTCATACTCTTTCAGCCGACAGAGAGGTCACTTGAAGATTTGTTCTAAGTCTGTTGTATTTGTTCCAAAAGAGGAACAGTTTCCAATACTAAAGGTAAGAATCTTAGACATTGCTTAGAGACCACAGAACTACTGTTTTACCTGTTAAAGTAATCATTGCACAGAGTTTAGTGGAAATGAAATTACAGTAAACCTGAACTAACCCTTACCCTGCTAAATTTTGATAATGAACTTATCCATCTTTCAATTTGGACAGTACCATTAACTGTTAAAAGGGTTGCTTACCAAAAAGATACTGACTGAATGGCGAACAGTGCAGATAATGATCAGAAGTTCAAGAATTCCAACTCTATTTGGAGCATTTCCAAAGTGCCGGATGTGCAGTCTGATCATGATCTGTACTGGTCTCAAACGCAGAATCAGTTGTGTCCTGCATGATAAAGGTTCAGCATCCTGCCGTGGGAGCAATGCAATACAGCTGCTAAAAACAGGTGACTCATTAAGTTGCATTGAAATATTCTCAGAATCTTTTAATAAGATCTAGTTTTATTATTTAAAGTTCTGTGGTATAGACCCATTGATACATATATATCAAAATGTCAAGGTAAAGTGTTTCTTATCAAACTGTGGCCCATTTGTGAAAGGGACACCCATTTTGACTATGAGAAAACTTTGCTTTGTACACATATTCACCTTTTACTATACCATACTGTAATGTCAGACAGAAAGGCAGTCCATAAATAGTCTATCACCGCCTCGATACCTATGGTAAGCGTCGCTTCGAGTGCGGAGTCGGGGTCGATCCCGCCGCGTCATACAAAGACGTGAAAAAGTACAGTACCTCTTGCTTGGAGCATCAGCATTAAAAAAGGAAACTGGCCTCTCTCTCAACCCTGTGGCGTGATCCATCAGGAATGAGGTGTCGAGAGTGATTAATATAAGTTGAAGAGCTTCCTTCACAATCGACCTAAAATAAATTCTGTATAAACTAAATAGTCTTTTAATTAAATACCAACTGGCACTTTGGAATTGCTCCAAAGCAGTTTGTAATTATTGAACTTCTGATCTTGAGGCAAATGCGTTAACCACAAATGGTAGGGTAATATAAGTTTAGAAATATCCCAGCATCATTCAGTATTTCTGATTCAGTAGGTGTAAAATGTTGCAGTGCTTTTTGAGTTGCATGTACATGTATTTACAAATTTTAAAATTAAGCACTCTGCATGGAATAAAAATGTATTAGGTCACAGGTTTTCAATTCCTGTGCCTTTTTAGCTCAGCTGTCACAAAGTGACAAGGTGAGCTTTTGTGATCGCGCAGCATCCGTCGTCCATCCGTCCGTGCGTAAACTTTTGCTTGTGACCACTCTAGAGGTCACATTTTTCATGGGAACTGTATGAAAGATGGTCAGAATGTTCACCTTGATGATATCTAGGTCAGGTTTGAAACTAGGTCACTTGCGATCCAAAACTAGGTCAGTAGGTCTAAAAATAGAAAAACCTTGTGACCTCTCTAGAGGCCATACTTTTCAATGGATCTTCATGAAAATTAGTAAGAATGTTCACCTTGGTGATATCTAAGTCAAGTTTGAAACTGGGTCACGTGCCATCAAAAACTAGGTCAGTAGGTCAAATAATAAAAAAACCTTGTGACCTCTCTAGAGGCCATATTTTTCATGGGATCTGTATGAAAGTTGGTCTGAATGTTCATTGTGATGATATCTAGGTCAAGTTCGAAAATGGGTCAACTGCGGTCAAAAACTCAACTGCGGTCAAAAACTAAGTCAGTAGGTCTAAAACTAGAAAAACCTTGTGACCTCTCTAGAGGCCATACTTGTGAATGGATCTTCATGAAAATTGGTCAGAATGTTCAACTTGATGATATCTAGGTCAAATTCGAAACTGGGTCACATGCCTTCAAAAACTAGGTCAGTAGGTCAAATGATAAAAAAACCTTGTGACCTCTCTAGAGGCCATAATTTTCATGGGATCTGTATGAAAATTGGTCTGAATGTTCATCGTGATGATATCTAGGTCAAGTTCGAAACTGGGTCAACCTTGGTCAAAAACTAGGTCAGTAGGTCTAAAAATAGAAAAACCTTGTGACCTCTCTAGAGGCCATACTTTTGAATGGATCTTCATGAAAATTGGTCAGATTGTTCACCTTGATGATATTTAGGTCAGTTTCAAAACTGGGTCATGTGTCATCAATAACTAGGTCAGTAGGTCAAATAATAAAAAACCTTTTGACCTCTCTAGAGGCCATATTTTTCAATGGATCTTCATGAAATTTGGTCAGAATTTTTATCTTGATGATATCTAGGTCAAGTTCAAAACTAGGTCACATGAGCTCAAAAACTAGGTCACTATGTCAGATAATAGCAAAAATGACGTCATACTCAGTTCAAAACTGGGTCATGTGGGGACAGGTGAGCGATTCAGGACCATCATGGTTCTCTTGTCTTTTGTATAATACTGTGAAATCATTTAATTTTTTGGCTAGAAATTTCATGATTTTGGCTCATATTGCTGTTTAGTGGGGATATTAGTTTGTGGATTTCAGTTTTTTTACAATGAAATGATAGGGAGTTTAACTTATTTGTTAAGATTTTATTTTACAAAATGATTAACTTTTGTATGTATGAAATTTAGTCCCTCATAATGAATATTATAGTTGACTGATTTCACAATATATATTTCATATCTTATTGTGAAAACTGGTATATGCAGTTATTGAATATGTTCACTAATTATGAAAAGCATTAAACCTCAAACTCAATTTTCATGTTCTATTCCAAAATGTTCAGCTGATATTCCTGTTTGGTCTTTCATTGCAGATTTCCCTGAAAAATTCAACAAATATAGAGGAATACTCGGGGGATCTGCACTCAAGGTAAATTATGTTTATACTTAGTTATTTTAAAAATTTATGAAATAGCCAGAATTATGTACACATGGTTCATATAGTCTTAAAAAGTCCTGAAATTTCATGCCCTTTCTTAAAAAGGCCTGAAGAAACTCAAAACATTCTGGAAAGTACTTGATTTTGTTCCTGACCTTTGAAAGTGCTTGCTAAGTCCTTGAAAATGCCTGAAAAGTCCTTGAATTCAGTAAACTTTCATAACGTTTATTAAATGCTTTAAGAAACAATGGAAAAAAGTAAACTACCTGTAGTTATAAATCTGGCGACCCTAAATGTATCACATCAACATACAATTTTATACCACAGTCAACTTAGTTGTCAACTTAAAAGGTTTTTAATTGTGTGCAAAACAATTTGACTTTGGAGACATGGGTGAGATATCTAGTAAATCACACAGAAAAAGTGAGACATGTTGGAAATGTTTCGATGGCCGAGAATAATTTAAATTTAGATTGCCTGTTTTGTCCTACTAGTAATCCTTGAAAACAGTTGAATGTAAGTCCTGAAATTTAAGGGGAAAATCCTTAAAAGGTCCTGATTGTTGTTTCATTGGTCCTCATGAATCCTGGTTCAGCACTGGAGATAAAAGTTGCACAATATTTCTCTGTCTTAGAGCAAATGCATATCTCTTGATGCAGAGCTAATAATCTCTGTATACATATCTCATCATCATAAGAAATATTGTATGTTTTTTAATTTTTCATGTCAGTAATTAGTAAAAAATAATGTTTTTTAATAATCAGAATGCATTTAGTTTGATGTTTATCTCCTTTGAATGTTAATATTTTTTATATTTCAGGCTAGTTTTGAAAGACAAAGCATTAATTATATCCTCGAATGTTTGTACAGAAATGAAAAAGGACAGTATCATTACTCCATATGTGTTTAAAAAGGTATATATGGTTCAGTTTTTATTGTAAGTGTAACAGATATTTTGATGAACAATTTTTCATTGATACTGCATTATAGATACAATGGAGACAGTGATGTTAGTAATACAAAAGTTTTCTACACCTTTAGCCGGCTAAATTTCTAAAATGGACTGGTCCGTCATTCAATTTGGCCAGTACCATTTATTATTCGAAGGGGTGTTCATTGAAAATTCACTGACTGAATAGTGATCAGTGCAGACCAAGATCAGCTTGCTTGAAAAGGCAGAATCACTTGCCGCCAGCAGGCTAAAGGTTAAGATCCATAATAAGCTTGAAGCTAACCATGTTAGAGAAAAAATGATTTACTTGGCCCATATTCAACATTTAAAATCTTAAACATATACTTTAGAATGTGAGAAAGCCATCCAGTAGACTCAAAGAATGTTGGTGGTTTTAGGTAAGTGTTTCATAATACTGACTTGGGAATTTCTTGGGTCTTTCTCCCCTTAAATGTAAAAGTCAGTTGTGCAGAATCTAGAAACATTTTAGTTAGCTGTGGACTGTTTAATTGTGAACTGGTTAGCTGTCAGCTAGTTATGTGTGGATTGGTTAACTGTGGACTAGATAGTTGTGGACTTGTTACCTGTCTATGATATTTATTTGGATTGTGTGGAAAATGGATCTTAAACCCTTTACACAAAACACATGTCAGGTTATTGGCAACATACATATTTTTATATATAACTTCCTTGTTTATTTCAGGGGGAGAAAAGTCACATGTTTTCACTGAACTATGTCACAATAGATGATTGTCTGCCTCTGATATGTCAGTTACACAGAGCATCCACCTTGCCACCTGCTGATCAAAATACCATGGTAACAGAGCTGAATTCTAGTATACTTACAAAATAGTTCTGATTTTGTTGCTAAAATGTTTCCAGTCTCATTTTAGGTAAAGTATTTTACCAAACTCGAGTCTGATTTGGCTAGGTGTGAGCCATGGACTGAAGTCATTTGATATGATATTGTCTATAAACATTTGTGCAGTACAACCTCTGTTCATAACACAGAAGTAGAGAAACAAACCACCTCCCTAATACATACAGAATCACAATAGTTTTTCTTCGCCTTCAGTTAGTTTTATTTGTAAAATAAGGTAGTGGACCTGTATTGGCAGTGGATATTTTCCCTACAAATATGTATTCTCTGACGCTATTTCACTTTGTATCCGTTGGTCTTAACAACTTGATAATGGTAAAATTGCATATAGATAATGGAATAGAGTTTTGATTGTCATAACTGCTCCTCTAACTTAAACTCTACGGAACGAAAAGCTGTACAAATGTATTCAGCAAATTCTATATACGAGTCACATGTTTTCACTGAACTATGTCACAATAGCTGATTGTCTGCCCCTGATATGTCAGTTACACAGAGCATCCACCTTGCCACCTGCTGATCAAAATACCATGGTAACAGAGCTGAATTCTAGTAAACTTACAAAATAGTTCTGATTTTGTTGCTAAAATGTTTCCAGTCTCATTTTAGGTAAAGTATTTTACTGAAGTCAAGTCTGATTTGGCTGGGTACATGTAATCTTCTAGAGAAGTTGTTTTGTTTGTAGCTTTTCAGACTTACTGAATCTTTCAGAAAAAAATGTGACTAATATACAAGGTATCAGGTGAGTGCTCTATGACCTAATGTTCTCTTTGGCACAATTAGATTGAATTGCACAGTTCCTTGTATATTTGATCATACCTGGACACTCGTCATTATCTCTTGCAGATAAAGAATGTATATATTTAAAATAAGTTTAAAAAAGAATAGTGTGCTTTTGACTAGTTTTGTAAGACGTTTTTATAATCTACACAAAGTTTTGTTCTATTGTTTGACAGATTGGTGCTATTGTTATGTCCAGACAGTCAAGAGTCAAATTCAACACAAGCTGGTAAGTAAATTTTTAGCTGAACTATTCAAAGAATAAGGAAAGCTATCCTACTCACGTCTGCGTCGGCATCACACCTTGGTTAAATTTTTTCGTACCAGTCCACATTTTGACAAAACCTTTCGTCATATAGCTTTGAAACTTTCAACACTTGTGTACCATCACCATGTCCAGTTTTAGACAAGAGTATATATATCTCAGTCGAGATTTTGACTGAATTATGGCCCCTTACAACTTACAAGTCTTGGTTAAGTTTTTTGTCCTAGTTCATATTTTGTGTAAACCGTTTGACATTATGGCTTTGAAACTTTTATCACTTGTTATAACAGTCTCTATCTGTAGGCAAGAGTACATAATTCAGTCTAATATTTTGGCTGAATTATGGACCTTTGGAAATTGGTTCAGGTTTTGTACAAGTCCATGTTTTGTTAAAACTATATGACACGTGGCTTTGAAACTTTGAACACTGTTTATTATAAGGTCACAATAAGGTAAATAGATTTCCCTGTATATTCTATATAAAACTGACCTTTTTAGCTCACCTGTCACAAAGTGAAAAGGTGAGCTTTTGTGATCGCGCAGCGTCCGTCGTCTGTGCGTAAACTTTTGCATTTGACCACTCTAGAGGTCACATTTTTCATGGGGTCTTTATGAAAATTGGTCAGAATGTTTATCTTGATGATATCTAGGTCAAGTTCGAAACTGGGTCACGTGCGGTCAAAAACTAGGTCTGTAGGTCTAAAAATAGAAAAAACCTTGTGACCTCTCTAGAGGCCATATATTTCAATAGATCTTCATGAAAATTGGTCAGAATGTTCACCTGGATGATACCTAGGTCAAGTTCGAAATTGGATCATGTACCTTTAAAAACTAGGTCAGTAGGTCAAATAATAGAAAAACCTTGTGACCTCTCTAAAGGCCATATTTTTCATGGGATCTGTATGAAAATTGGTCTGAATGTTCCTCTTGATGATATCTAGGTCAAGTTTGAAACTGGGTCACAAGCGATCAAAAACTAGGTCAGTAGGTCTAAAAATAGAAAAACCTTGTGACCTCTCTAGAGGCCATACTTATGAATGGATCTTCATAAAAATTGGTCAGAATGTTTATCTTGGTGATATCTAGGTCAAGTTTGAAAGTGGGTCACGTGCCATCAAAAAGTAGGTCAATAGGTCAAATAATGAAAAAACCTTGTGACCTCTCTAGAGGCCATATTTTTCATGGGATCTGTATGAAAGTTGGTCTGAATGTTTATCTTGATAAAATATAGGTCAAGTTTGAAACTGGGTCAACTGCAATCCAAAACTAGGTCAATAGGTCTTAAGACAGAAAAACCTTGTGACCTCTCTAGAGGCCATATTTTTAAATGGATCTTCATGAAAATTGGTCAGAATGTTCACCTTGATGATATCTAGGTCAAGTTTGAAACTGGGTCACATGCCCTCAAAAACTAGGTCAGTAGGTCAAATAATAAAAAAACCTTGTGACCTCTCTAGAGGCCATACTTTTCATGGGATCTGTATGAAGGTTGGTCTGAATGTTCATCGTGATGATATCTAGATCAAGTTTGAAACTGGGTCAACTGCGATCAAAAACTAGGTCAGTAGGTCTAAAATTAGAAAAATCTTTTGAGTTCTCTAGACACCATATTTTTCAATGGATCTTCATGAAAATTGGTCTGAATGTTCACCTTGATGATATCTAGGTCAGTTTCGAAACTGGGTCATGTGCGGTCAAAAACTAGGCCAGTAGGTATAAGAATAGAAAAACCTTGTGACCTCTCTAGAGGCCATATTTTTCATGAGATTTCATGAAAATTGGTCAGAATGTTCACCTTGATGATATCTAGGTCAAGTTTGAAACTGGGTCACGTGCCATCAAAAACTAGGTCAGTAGGTCAAATAATAAAAAAACCTTGTGACCTCTCTAGAGGCCATACTTTTCATGGGATCTGTATGAAAGTTGGTCTGAATGTTCATCGTGATGATATCTAGATCAAGTTTGAAACCGGGTCAACTGCGGTCAAAAACTAGGTCAGTAGGTCTAAAATTAGAAAAATCTTTTGACTTCTCTAGACGCCATATTTTTCAATGGATCTTCATGAAAATTGGTCTGAATGTTCACCTTGATGATATCTAGGTCAGTTTCGAAACTGGGTCACGTGCGGTCAAAAACTAGGCCAGTAGGTATAAAAATAGAAAAACCTTGTGACCTCTCTAGAGGCCATATTTTTCATGAGATCTTCATGAAAATTAGTGAGAATGTTCACCTTGATGATATCTAGGTCAAGTTCAAAACAGGGTTATGTACCTTCGAAAACTAGGTCAATAGGTCAGATAATAGAAAAACCTTATGACCTCTCTAGAGGCCATATTTTTCAATGGATCTTCATGAAAATTAATCAGAATTTGTATCTTGATGATATCTAGGTCAAGTTCAAAACTGGGTCACATGAGCTCTAAAACTAGGTCACTATGTCAAATAATAGAAAAAACGACGTCATACTCAAAACTGGGTCATATGGGAACAGGTGAAAGATTCAGGACCATCATGGTCCTCTTGTTTAAAGAGCTACCAAACATAGCTAGACCCATTTCAGAGAACAAATCCTTACCTCATTTTAAAGAGTTATGATAAAACTGATATAAAATGAAGAGAAAAGTAGGGGTCATGTATCTTCTAAGAGAGATTTCTATGGTCACATTTGCTTACTGTAAACTGACATCAAAATCACACTGCTGTGACCTGAAAGTACTACTCATACTAAAATTGAGCTTGACTTCACCAAATACAACCTGCTCTCCCATTTTTCCTACCAAAATGTCAAAAATACATCCACAATGAAATTTAAACAGAAACTAGCTTCAGTTTAGACCTCTGTTGCCATGCCAAGTGAAAAATTAGTGTTCAAATACCTGGCAGCCATTACGCGACTAGACCAGATGGCTCCCACACTGGTTCCTTTAGTTTAGTTAGGCCTATAACTGTTACACTCTCTGTCTGTAGGCAGTCCTTACATCAATTCTTCAAATAGTCCAGCGCACTGTCAACAGACAGCTGTTGTTTGTATGGAAATCTATTACGAGGAAATGAAATTAATGGGTCTTTAATAAAATAGTCTAAGATATACCTTATTATGTACTCATTTTAGGATTTTGTTACTAAAGTTTATAATCAGTCTCTTGTCTTTATTAGCTCACATGTCACAAAGGGACAAAGTGAGCTTTTGTGATCATGCAGCGTCCGTGAGTGCGTGCGTAAACTTTTGCTTGTGACCACTCTAGAGATCACATTTTTCATGGGATCTTTATGAAATTTGGTCAGAATGTTTATCTTGATGATATCTAGGTCAGGTTTGAAACTGGGTTACGTCCGGTCCAAAACTAGGTCAGTAGGTCTAAAAATAGAAAAACCTTGTGACCTCTCTAGAGGCCATACTTTTCATTGGATCTTCATGAAAGTTAGTCAGAATGTTCATCTTGATCACGCAGCATCCGTCGTGCGTGCGTTCGTGCGTGCGTAAACGTTTGCTTGTGACCAATCTAGAGGTCACATTTTTCATGGGATCTTTATGAGAGTTGGTCAGAATGTTTAGCTTGATGATATCTAGGTCAAGTGCGAAACTGGCTCACGTGCCATCAAAAACTAGGTCAGTAGGTCAAATAATAAAAAAACCTTGTGACCTCTCAAGAGGCCATATTTTTCATGGGATCTGTGTGAAAGTTGGTCTGAATGTTTATCTTGATGATATCTGAATCAAGTTCGAAACTGGGTCACATGCGTTCCAAAACTAGGTCAGTATGTCTAACAATAGAAAATCCTTGTGACCTCTCTAGAGGCCATACTTTTGAATGGATCTTCATGGAAGTTCGACAGAATGTTCACCTTGATGATATCTAGATGAGGTTCGAAACTGGGTCACGTGCAGTCAAAAACTAGGTCAGTAGGTCAAATAATAAAAAAACTTTGTAACCTCTCTAGAGGCCATATTTTTTACATGGGATCTGTATGAAAGTTCGTTAGACTGTTCACCTTGATGATATCTAGGTCAAGTTAGGAACTGGGTCAACTGCGGTCAAAAACTAGGTCAGTAGGCCTAAAAGTAGAAAAACCTTTTGACCTCTCTAGAGGTCATACTTTTGAATGGATCTTCATGAAAATTGGTCAGAATGTTCATCTTGATGATATCTAGGTCAAGTTCGAAACTGGGTCATGTGCCATCAAAAACTAGGTCAGTAGGTCAAATAATAAAAAAACCTTGTGACCTCTCTAGAGGCCATATTTTTCAGGGATCTTTATGAAAGTTGGTCTGAATGTTCATCTTGATGATATCTAGGTTAAGTTCAAAACTGGGTCAGCTGTGATCAAAAACTAGGTCAGTAGGTCTAAAATTAGATAAACCTTTTGACCTCTCTAGAGGCCATATTTTTCAATGGAACTTCATGAAAATTGGTCTGAATGTTCACCTTGATGATTCTAGATAAAGTTTGTTACTGGGTCACATGCGGTCAAAAACTAGTTCATTAGGTCAAATAATTGAAAAACCTTGTGACCTCTCTAGAGGCCATATTTTTCAATGGATCTTCATGAAAATTGGTCAGAATTTTTATCTTGATGATATCTAGGTCAAGTCCAAAACTGTGTCAAATGAGCTCAAAAGCTAGGTCACTATGTCAAATAATAGAAAAAAGGATGTCATACTCAGTTCAAAACTGGGTCACGTGGGGACAGGTGAGCGATTCAGGACCATCATGGTCCTCTTGTCTATATGTCTGTTTAGTTACCTCAGTAGGTAGGATACAAAAAACTATGAATGGAAAGTTTTCATTTTGATCATCCAGTATTATAAAAGATATGTTTTCTTAGACAATTTTACAGAAGACAATATGCCTGAAGCCATCTGACATTCACATCTGATTCATGTGAGAAAGTTTTGTCATTTACTTATGGAGAACGAGTCATTACTTATACAGAATCTAAGACCACTGATTAGGTTAAGGTGGTTTTACATGTTTGATAAACCAGAAGTCACAATGTAACATCATTTATCCAGATTATGTAGAATCAAGCTGGGGTCCAGAAAACATGTATGCATTTCTAAGAATGGCAGTAACACTTTCTTTCTAAAGATACAAAAATATTGTTACGTTATATATATCAAAACAATGCTTCTTATCCACTTGGAATTTGCTGATCTCTTAAGTTATGAGGTATCTCAAAAATAAGCACACAGACCTAAACATTTTATTTTATGTAATAGCCAGTATGTTGATTTACAAATTAAAAGTTTCATTGAAATTTACCTAGTGAAAAAACTTATTTTCACAAAAATGTCATCAAAACTGTGATTTTCCCATATAGTCTAGTATCTGAAGGGTCTGTGTGCATGAGAGATCCCCTCATAATCTTTGAATAATTATGTAGGTGGTTATCTGGTGTGCATGAAAATCTGGGATGATAGTCTCAAATCATGGTGCCCTCCAAGAAATCCAAGATTGCTGCCAAGATGGCTGCCTAATTTTGCATTTTCACAAAACTCCATATATTTGCTAATGCCTTACACATTGTGTGATTGAAGTGAGCTTTTTATGGCTCATTTGTTACATTTGATTACAGTTTTATATTTCATAGCAATTTTGTCCGAAAAATGTCATAGTTTTTTATAATACACTGTTTATCACTATGGAAACAGTCAGAAATATGAAACAATCTGTAATATTTTCTTTTTTTTATGTATATGACTGATTAGAATGTTAGTGTTAAATATTGATAATTTTCCATTATGAAAACTTGCAGCAGCATGTGTTCTCCCTTACAATTTGATAAAAGACATTGTGTCTGAAATTGTTTGTCCTCCACCTCTTATTCATACATGTGGGGAAGTTGCCAGTTACTTGTAGAGAACAGGTTTGTACTGGTACAGAATCCAGGAACATTGGTTAGGTTAACTGCCCACCATTGCGTAAGTGAAATACTGTTGAAAAACAGAATTATATAAACCCAAAACAAACAAACAAATTTTCTAATATTCCGATATTCTTTTGATTGAAATTGGCAGAACTACCTTAACTGACCACCATTATTTGACGGGGAAATTGCTGAAAACCAAATCATTTGAAGCAACTATTTTAATTAGGTGGCAGTGAAACGTGTTAAAATTGTATTAAAATTGTATAATTACTGATACTTGTATAATCACTAAATAAAAACTTACCATTCATTATTTGGTGACATTTTTAGCTCCACTATTCAAAGAATAGGTAGAGCTATTGGACTTGTCGGCATCTGCGTCAGCGTCGGCTTAAAATTGGTGTCTGCTTTAGCGTCAGCTTAAGTTTTTTTATGTAAGCTGGTATCTCAGTAGCCACTTCTTGGAATGGATTATTCACTGTGATAAACTGGCTTATACTGTACAGGTCCCATAACTCTGTTTTGCTTTTTTACAAAATGATGCCCCTTTTTCGACTTTTATATCCGTTCAGTTGACAAGGCTGTTGAAAAGTCGAGCATTGCTGTCCTATGACAGCTCTTGTTCAAATTGTTTGCACGCAGTCACATGCAGTGGACATACTATATGCCCTATTCTATTGCAGGCTAGATGACTTGTATGAGAAAGTGGAGCTACAGTGCCAGGCAGACAAGATTATGCCTCTTGTTACCAACCCTGGTAGAGTGATGGTCACAACATCCAGATTGTACTTCCAACCATTTAACAATGTTGAAAGGGTATTTCAAAAAGTTCTACTTTTTCCTCTGACAATCAAAACTTATTTTGTATTGTTATCTGTTGTTGATATGAATAGTCATAAATATTATATTATTTCTGAATCAGTAATCTTAACTATGAAAAACAAAGTAGGTAGAACTGAAATTATTAAAAAGAAAAATTGTAAAACTGATTTTTGAAGACCAGTCTGATTACCTTAACCTTTGATTGGTTGTTTCTGAGAAAACTCTTGGTATTGACCAATGACAAAGCTGCAGCCTGAGACTGGTCTACAAACTAATTTTGCAGATATACAAGGGTTGATCCAGGTACTGTTCCGGTGCCCTTTATTCATCATATTAGCATTATAAAAGTTATATCAGGATATAGGCAAATTCAGTTCTAATTAAACAGATGAATATTACTTTTTGGGTTGTTAAATTTTAAAAACAGAGAAAAATTGAATAATGCCAGGGAGGTCATTTGGCTGAACACCAAAAAAATGTTTCATAAAAAAACCTCTAAGCAAAGAAAATCACTACTCAACATCAAAATAATGCATCAAATTTATAATGACATAATGTTGTGTCTTTCCACCTTATGTTGTTAAAACTTTAGTGATGACATCAGAGGTTAAAGTTGGGGGTACAGAGCTAACATTTGTTACTGCTAAATGACAAAAATATCAGTTGATGACGTCAGTAATGACATTGATGTTCGGCATTTATTTTTACCATGCTTTTTGTTGGGCGACATCTCAATTAGTGTTCTATATATATTTCTATAATACTTTCAACAAACATTAAAATTAGATCTAGTTGCTTAGGGTATATGAAGTTTTATTGTTTTGATTTATCATACGACTTTATGGCTACAGTAATATATCTCTGGATCAAGTTCATCAACCTTTGTAACTTGTTCTCTCCAGGTTCTTAGTATATGAAGACTCAAGGTTGTCACAGAAAGGTATTGTTCTGATGTTATGTTATTTATCTGTTTTTCAGTCCCCTGTGATAAAAGTGAGACTTAAAGATATTGTTTCTCTCATGAAAAGAAGATTCTTACTGAAACAAATTGTGAGTACTGAATTACAGAGCATTTTTGACAGATTTCAGCAGAAAAAAACATTTGTTATATTGTAAAACACTTGGCTACATATTTGAAACAAGTGATTAAAGACTATCCGCTTTTAAAAGTTTTATATATGAAAATTAATTTGTGTAGATATTCTTGTCATTGTTCTTTTTAGCTCACCTGTCACATAGTGACAAGGTGAGCTTTTGTGATCACCATTCGTCCGTCGTCCGTCGTCAGTCCGTGCGTGCGTGCGTGCGTGCGTGCGTGCGTCCGTCCGTCAACAATTTCTTGTCTGCACTGGTTTCATTTATGATTTTATTTTAACCAAACTTGCACACAACTTGTATCACCATAAGATCTCGGTTCCTTTCTTGAACTGGCCAGATCCCATTATGGGTTCCAGAGTTATGGCCCCTGAAAGGGCCGAAATTAGCTATTTTGAGCTTGTCTGCACAATAGCAGCTTTATTTATGATTTGATTTTTACCAAACTTGCACACAACTTGTATCACCATAAGATCTTGGTTCCTTTCTGGAACTGGCCAGATTCCATTATGGGTTCCAGAGTAATAGCCCCTGAAAGGCCCAAAAATAGCTATTTTGACCTTGTCTGCACAATAGCAGCTTTATTTATTATTTGATTTTTACCAAACTTGCACACAACTTGTATCACCATAAGATCTTGGTTCCTTTCTGGAACTGGCATGATTCCATTATGGGTTCCAGAGTTATGGCCCCTGAAGGGGTCAAAATTAGCTATTTTGACCTTGTCTGCACAATAGCAGCTTCATTTATGATTTGATTTTAACCAAACTTGCACAAAACTTGTATCACCATATGATCTTGGTTCCTTTGTTGAACCGGCCAGATCCCATAATGGGTTATAGAGTTATGGCCCCTGATAGGGCCGGAATTAGCTATTTTGACCTTGTCTGCACAATAGCAGCTTCATTTATGATTTGAATTTAATCAAACTTGCACAAAACTTGTGTCACCATAAGATCTTGGTTCCTTTCTTGAACCAGCCAGATCCCATAATGGTTTCCAGAGTTATGGCCCCTGAAAGGGCCAAAATTGGCTATTTTGACCTTGTCTGCACAATAGCAGCTTCATTTATGATTTGATTTTAACCAAACTTGCACACAACTTTTATCACCACAAGATCTTGGTTCCTTTGTTGAACTGGCCAGATTTCTTCATGGGTTCCAGAGTTATAGCCCCTTAAAGGTCCAAAATTGGCTATTTTGGCTTTTGCAGCCATATAGAGACTTCATTTATGGTTTTATTTGATACAAACTTCCAAAATATCTTCAACAACAATAAATTTTGGATTCCATGACAAATCAGATCCAATCGTAGGTTCCAGAGTTATTTTATATCTGATTACCTCCCCTGATGTAATAAATATGGATTTATATATATCAGTAAATACTTACAGGACTTATTAGAAATTTCATAATTGTTATTAGTTGGACAGAGGTAGATAACTATGTACTGATTTTATGTCAAATTACCTCCCTTTATTTCAAATTAAAATGGGTATATCTCCATAACTAATGAAGATACTGATCTGAAATTCATTTATGTCAACAGATTTATTTGGCAGATCCTTCTTTTGTTCACTTACAATATATTTTTTTTAATTACTTCACATTTACGTTACTATAAATAGCTTATTTTAGTAACTTTTTTATTATTGGCCGTAGGGAAAAACCGAGACCACTTTTCTGTGGTACAACATGGATGGTACCTCCAATTCTTAGGTATATTTTGACATATCTATACCTTGTAAGAATTTTTTTCTTTTTAGTTAAATTTCTTCCCTTTGTTGTTCCTGTCCTTTGGACTTAGATATTTTTCTGAGGACCTTCTTGTCCTCAAGTGAAATGATAACAGGTGAGCGATATAGGGCCATCATGGCCCTCTTGTTTAGCTCACCTGTCACATAGTGACAGGGTAAGCTTTTGTGATCGCCCTTTGTATGTCCGTCCGTTTTCCGTCCATCCATTCACAATTTCTTGTGAACACGATAGAGACCACATTTTGCAACCAATTTTAATCAAACTTGTACACAACTTGTATTGGCGTAATATCTCGGTTCCTTTCGAAAACTGAGCAGATCCCATCATGGGTTATAGAGTTGTGGCCAATTAAAGGGCCAGAATTTGGTATTTTTGGCTTGTGAATATGATAGAGACCACATTTTGCAATTGATTTTAATCATACTAGCACACAACTTGTATTGTTATAATATCTTGGTTCATTTCGAAAACTGGCCAGACCCCATCATGGGTTCCTGAGTTAGGCTCCCTAAAGGGCCAGAATTTGCTATTTTTGGCTTGTGAACAAGATAGAGACCACATTTTGGAAAAGATTTTAATAAAACTTGCACACAACTTGTGTTGGCATAATATCTCTGTTCCTTTCGAAATCTAGCCAGATCCCATCATGGGTTCCAGAGTTATGGCCCTTAAAGGGCCAAAATTTGCTATTTTGGCTTTTGCAGCTATATAGAGACTTCATTTTATGGTTGTATTTGATACAAACTTGCAAGATGTCTTTAACAACAATAGATCTTGGATCCCATGATGAATCCATCAGATCCAGTCATTGGTTCTGGAGTTACGGCTCATAATTGACCCCTGAAAGAGCCAGACTTTGTTAATTTTTACTTGTGAACAGGACAGAAGTGACATTTTACATTTGATTTTAACCACACTTACATAAAACTTAAGTCACAATAATATCTCGGTTCCTTTCAAAAACCGGCTACCAGGGCTCCGGAAATTTTGATAACTCAATCGGTCCGAAACGAAAATCCTGACATCGGCGCTACCCCACCCACCGCATTCCCAATATTACATATTTTGTAAAACGTGATAGGGTAAAGAAATAAGCATGTCATGCATTAAAACTGAGTTACCAGTCACCGCGCGTTACCATACAATGAAGACAGTTATTCAGTGTTATGTGTGATCGTTACTTTGTTTAAATTTCCATGTTTTTCCGAGATAATACGAGGCATTGACACCGTGTGCGTAACTAGTCTAAAAGCCAACGCAGGTGACTTCAATACCGTATACACGGCAGATACTTCGTGATGTTTCCTCATTCTTTGACGGAATTCTATAAAATACAATGCGTCAAAGTGAGTTACACGACACATATTCTCTGCTAAACAGCCTCAGTATTTAAAGAATACTCTGCCGCAGACCGAATGTGTACGTTATTTGAACGCTGAGATCGAATTTCCCGCATGTATAGTACCAAAACGTCACGCGGGTTGGCCACGGATATTTCATTTCACTTACGTTGTACTTCAATAAGCAACTACATTTTATAAAGTTATATGTTCTCTTCTGATGTAAACAAAATTTCATTTGGAAACGTTTTTTAAAAGACCGATTTGATAAACAGTGCCACTCCGATTTTCTTTATCATTCGTGGTTGCCCGTCCATTTTTTTCTTTTTTGTACAATCGGGTTGCAAAGACGATTTTCTGCATTTGTTTCAACTGGAGCCCCAACAAATGAATCATGTAATTTTTTCAAATCAAGTAATTATAAAAATTATTTTTACCGGTTTTCCATATGATGTCTCATTAAATCAAAGACCTATAATGTACAATTATAGCTCTTTGATTAAATGCAGCGACCATTTGTTTGTTACCGTGATCAAACATAGCCTTTTGAAATAAACCATCCGTCGGATTCTAAATAAAAGAAGTGGATCCCCATCCAAATGATTTGGATCCAGTCAGAAACGTTAGGAAACCAGTCAAAAATGTTTAACACACCGCAGTCGGCTGTCTGCAAACATTAAAGGATGTGCCGCGCGAGCACTGATTGCGTCACGCGCTAATTACGGACCGATTATCAAAGTGACAATCAGACCGATTGACACGTTTATTGATTATCTGAAGGTGCGACCAACAATTTCCTACTTGGCAGGTGATCGTGTATTGAGATATAAGACCGAAATTTATACTTTTCTCCATTTTTACGGGACCGATTTTTTTCGTTTTTTTACTTCACGAATCGGTCTGAAAAGTCAAAAATCGGTCCAAAACCGACAAACCGGCAAATTTCCGAAGCCCTGCCGGCTACATTCCATCATGGGTTCTAGGGTTACTGCCCCTGAAAGGGGCAAAATTTTCTATTTTGGCTCTTTCAGCCATATAGAGGTTTCATTTATGCTTTCATTTGATACAAACTTGTACAGAATGTTTATCTTGATGATCTCCAGGCCAAGTTCGCAACTGGGTCATATGGGTCAAAAACTAGGTCACCAGGTCAGATCAAAGGAAAAGCTTGTTAACACGCTAGAGGCCATATTTATGACTCTATCTTCATGAAACTTAGTCAGAATATTTACCTTGACGATTCCTATGCCAGGTTCAAAACTGGGTCATATGGGGTCAAAAACTAGGTCACCTGGTCAAATCAAAGGAAAAGCTTGTTAACACTCTTGAGGCCACATTTATGACCCTATCTTCATGAAACTTGTTCAGAATGTTTATCTTGATGATTCCTAGGCCAGGATCGGAAACTGGGTTATGTATGTATGGTCAAAAACTAGGTCACCCACTCATATCTAAGGAAAAGCTTGTTAACACTCTAGAGGCCATATTTATGCCCCTAGCTTCATGAAACTTAGTCAGAATGTTTATCTTGATGATTCATAAGCCAGATTTGAAACTAGGTCATGTGGGGTCAAAAACTAGGTTACTCCCTCAAATCAAAGTAAAAGCTTATCACTCTAGAGGCAGTGTTTATGACTCTGTCTTCAAGAAACTTGATCAGAATGTTTATCTTGATGATTCAAAGGCCAAGTTTAACAGGTTAGCGATATCATGACCCTCTTGTTGAGAATTCAGATTTATGTATTACGGTATATATATATACATTTTTTTATGTTTTTGATGAAATGATATTTTTCTGGCAGAAAAAAATGGTAGTATATCTCTTTCATATACAATTTATGAAAGGCTTAGAGACTGATCTCACACTTACTGCAGGGATTAGCGAATAAAAATATTTTTCTGCAGGTTGTAGAGATTAAATGTATATTTTTGCAGGGTTTAGAGATTAAATGTTCTGAGCATGGAACTTCACAGCCACATCTCTATCTTGCCTTCAAGACCCGGGATGATAGAGATGCTCTATATGACAAAATAATGTCTCAACCAGGTATAGTGTTTGTGATCCTTTGTGTTAAAATGTACCATGTGCATCAGTCTTTAAATGGGTAGCCAGTGGGTTCCATCCATGGGCAAGGCAGATGTTCTCCTTGATGATTTGATAAATTTTAAAGACGTTGTGCCTGAAATCATTTCATCTTTCACTTTGATTCATATAGAGAAGTTGACAGTTACTTGCAAAGAACAGGTAAGTACTGGTGTGGAATTAAGGAACACTGGTAAGGTTATCTGTCTTATGTTATATAAATTGAAATACTGTTGAAAAACAGCACTAAACCCAGAAACATACAAACAGTCATATTCCAGGGGCAGTAGTTAGGCCAACAGACCACCATTACATTACTGAAATACAGTTGAAATTAAGAAGATGACATTAAACCAGTATAAAAAGATACAACTTGTATTATAAGGAATGTGCCATTTTACTTCAATATAATGTAAATTCAACTTAAAAATAATACTTTGTGCATGGATTATCTGGTTGGGACTCTTGTAATAAGTTGTCAAGTTTCATTTGTGATCTTACAGAAATGAGCTTTAAGATGCCAGACCAGTGAATATGATGATGTTGTGTCAGTGGTATCGTATCAAGCTATGAATATCTTATGTATTTTTTGTTCTTCTCTGTTGCAGAAGTGAACCTACAGATGCCAGACCAAAAGGATATGACAATGAAATGGCAGAATGGTGTCATATCAAACTATGATTATTTAATGTATTTAAACAGGTATGTATAAACCCATTCGTACTTTCTTTTTCGTTTATTATGTCTCCCCAATAGGTGGAGGGAGACCTTTTGTTTTTGCCTTTGCCACTGTCCGTCCGCATTAAGCTTTTAGAGTGGAGACATATGTTTTTGTGACAAAAACACCTTGTTTCTAGGTAGGCTTAACATTTCTGTAACTTGAGTGTTTGTTCCAAAATCTTTTTCTGCATGTTACAAGAACAAGATGTACAAGTTGTTTGCTCTACCTCAACCCAGCACAATAACACTGATATTCGAATGTAAAAGTTTTCAAAAATCAGAAAAAGATTTCATATTAGAAAATAAAGTTTCTTATAGTTTATATAAAGAACCAAATTTAATATTCACGGGAAATATTGATTTCTTACGTTCAAAACCTGTATTTCATTTTTTTTTTACTGAGTCATATCTTAGAAATCACATACTGTATTTACTTGTCTGCAGGACAGTCCTTCTGTAAGTTGGATTCTTTAATTATATTAAATTGGCAGTGTTTTTCAGGCTAATAAATGCTTTAGGTCAAAGACATTGACTTACTTAATAAACAAGGCTAAACATCAGGTTTGAGTTCTAAGGAGGTTAGGTAAGGTATGGATTTCATACATGTGCAACATCATATTACAACAAAACCTTAGAAAGTCATACACAACCTACATCACACTTAGAAGTCAAAGGTCAAAAAGCTTTATTTTGTTGTTTAAAGTCTGGGAAAGATTTTCATTAAACATCAGTTATTTATCTCATCAGGACAGTGTGCATAACCCTCGCTTTCCTTGATCAAAGCATCTTCTAGGGATATTAATCATCTTTAGTGATAGCTCAAGTTCTGTCTATAATACCTTGTTGCCTCCATGCAAAAAAGGGATAATTGCATTGACGTTTAAGAGGCAGTAACCACTTTATTGGCCTAAGGTGACACCCTTTTATTGCAAGTTTATTGTAGTATGTGTTTGTTACTTCCCTTAGACCATTCTGTTTATTCATTTAGTTTAGCTGGTATTAATTTAGTTTTCCTCAATTTTCTAGAAGGCATGCAATGTACATTTTATTATGGGGGACTTAGCTCTTAGTGATTTTAAAGCTGTATTTAACAAACAAAGACAAATCTTGCCTTCTATTTGGGAATCACTGTACCGACAAAGTTGCCTTTTTTGTTTGAGAATCACTTTAGCCACAAAATCGCCATTTTGCTCAGGAGTCACTGTACATACAAAGTTGCCAATTTTACTGAAACCACCAAATTTAATTCAAATCTAAATTTTTTCTTAGGTGAGTCACTTTGAAAAATGCTGTTACTAGACAAAATGCCATGGAAGGGGATATTTATGATAGTAACTCCAAGGTGTTTTAAAATTGTGGGTCATCTTGTTTAGCAGTTATCTAAATTACTTAACTACGGCTCCCCTGGATTATGCTTTTTGCTTTCAGTGTTGCAGACAGAAGTTTCTTTGATCTAACACAGTATCCAGTCATGCCATGGGTAATACAGGACTTTACAAGTGAACAGTTAGGTAATTGTTAAGAATAGAATATATGATTTAATCTCACAAATTTTACAAGGGTTATATATACCTGTTTGTATGCAGGTGATATAAGCATTATTTTTAGCTTGATTATTTAAAAAAAAAATGGACTTGTACACTGATGTTTTGATGTCACCCTTTTGTTAATGTTCACAAAAACTATTGGAGCCGCGCCATGGGAAAACCAACATAGTGGGTTTGCGACCAGCATGGATCCAGACCAGCCTGCGCATCCGCGCGGTCTGGTCAGGATCCATGCTGTTCGCTAACAGTTTCTCTAATTACAATAGGCTTTGAAAGCGAACAGCATGGATCCTGACCAGACTGCGCGGATGCGCAGGCTGGTCTGGATCCATGCTGGTCGCAAACCCACTATGTTGGTTTTCTCATGGCGCGGCTCATTGCATAAAAGTAGGTTTTCCAGAAACTACTTGGCCAAATGCTTTAAAACTAACATGATTTTGGGATCATTAGGCGATATCACAAGACAAGGTACACAACTCAAGCTTTTATTTTGTCAAAATTTGGTTCTTTGTTACTTAGAATTTTTTGTCAAAATTTTCCTTGAAAACAAGTTTCTCAGGAACTGCTAGCTTAACTGCTTTTAAACTCTACTCAGACATATGAGGAAACCTTACAGGGAAAGTTACAGATCTCTAGCTTTTATATTATCAAAATTATTCCCCTTTATAACTTAGAAATTTCGTGAAACAATTCAAGCATGTTTCTTAAAAACTATTTGACAATATATTTTCAAACTTTACTTACTTATTTTGCAGCACAAGATGACCTCACTTGGCAGGATTTATAATTCTGGCTTAACTTTTGTCTGTCGGCATTATGCACCATCTTAAACTTTAAAATTTTTGAATATTTTTCATTTATGTTTTTCAGAAACCATTGTACTTCATGTTTTCAAATTCATCATCAGTCTTCAGCAGCATTAAATGACCACTCTTAGCTAGTTTCCATAATTCTACTTTAAGTTACAATGTAATGCCCCTTGTTCATCTTAGATAATAATTAAGGCCCCCCTCCCGCCCCCCGCCCCAACATGGAAAACCGTTTCCAATCAATAACCTAGAACCACTTGACCCAGATCATTGAAACTTCATGGAATGATTGGAATTGCCAAGTAGATGATCTCTGAGTATTGCATTTCAGTCTCTAAGTCAACCGTCAGTATCTCTTTGACTTTCGCTTCTGTCCTCTGTTGACTTCTTGCCTATTACTATAATTATGTTTTTGGGGAGATATGTGCTTTTCTTCAAAAGCATTTCCTAGTTGGTAAAGCTTTTATTTGTTAGCTGGGATTATGTAAAACTATTTCAAATAGTCATGCATGCTGTCATTAAACTGATGTTGTTTATATTAGGATTCAAAATTTATTTCAGTGCTCAAGTTAAAAATGAAAAGAGAATCAAAGTTTTCCCCTCTCCTTCACAATTTATGTAAATATAGTTTAGTTCTGTCAGACTGCTTTCTAGATTGCCCGATATATTAAACTTTATCAATTACATATATCATTTGTAGGAAAGTTTCATTACAGATTGTTAGACTTTGAACAAGGATTCAATACTGCTGAAAACAAAAATAGAACAGGATACCATCTTCTGTCTTGTTCAATTAGGTGCAGACAAGCTGTAGAAATTAATTGGAATCTGATATTAAATTTTGAGGGCTGAACACAAAACTCTTTCTCTATTTAGTATGAGTTATGGCAGTTTTCCATCCAACCCTCAAGTTGAAAATTGTATCATAGATCATCGTCATGGATTTAAATAGTCTTATTGTTATTTTGGTTAATCTTGTGCATTGATGTAATATAGCTCTGATTTAATGTTAAACAGATTTGGAGAATGCAGAGACGTTCAGAGACCTTAGCAAACCTATTGGTGCTTTGAATCCTGAGAGACTGGAAAGGATGAAGGTATTTGTTTTCAAGAGAATAAACATTTAATTTGGAGACCAGTCTCATAATTCAAGCTTGCCATTGGTTATATTCTGTGGAAAATCAGATTCTGTAGTTTTGAGAATGGTTTCAGAATTTACTTCTGTCGGTTTGAGCCCTGCCCTTGTTGGCATGTGAGGAAGAAATGGAGCTGGCTTTAGAAGGCCAGTTGGTATATCCAGATGTAATTCTAAATAGTTTATTAAATAATGTCTGGATTGGCATCTTTGGTTTAATATACGCCTGGAGGGATGTATTATGTTATGGTCCCGGTGTCCGTCCGTCCGTCTGTTAGCAATTTCTTGTCTGCTCTGTAACTCTTGAACTGCTTAAAGGATTTCAAGGATACTTGGCACAAATGTTCACCACACTGAAACGACGTGCAGAGCGCATGTTCTTGATGACTCGCTTCAAGCTCAAGGTCACATTTAGGGGTCAAAGGTCATATATGACTTTGCTTTGTGTATATTGCTATGCATTACAGTGTTCTTGTTTTTATTTGGCAGATCCCTTTTTGTTCTCTTACAATAAATTTTTGTTTGAATTACTTCCCTTTTTTGTTACTATAAATAGCTTATTTTGAAACTTTTTAGTTATTGGCAGTAGGGAAAAACCGAGACCATATTTTGACATAACTTCAACCGGCGCTCTTGTCTCAATCTTGTTGAGAAATGGCCATAATTGTTTGTTTTTATAATCATTACTTGTGAAAAAAATGAAGTAAAGTGCTTCTGCTTTGGAGAGGGGATTACTTTCTGTTTGTATTTTCAGGAAAGATACATAGATATGCCAGAGCCCAAGTTTTTATATGGATCACATTACTCTACACCGGGCTACGTCCTCTTTTATCTTGCTAGACTGGTTCCAGAATATGTCCTTTGTTTGCAAAATGGAAAGTTTGACCAACCGGACCGTATGTTTAACAGGTAACAAGTCCTTAATGAGTTTCATATTATATAAAGTGTTTACTCGTTGATGTAAAAACAGCAAAAGCAAATGTTTTAGCTTCAGAAGTGTTTCATATACCCACAAATACAAAGTATATTTGGGCTTTATTGGAGTCACACATATTGGAACGTCTTCCAGCCTGTCCATGTTAGTGTCAGTTTCATATCTTTTTAAGTGCTTGGAAGGTTTTTATAAAACAAGCTACAGTTGATTGTCTTGTCGAGGTGATGTGCAGAGCACACAATCTAGGTCCAAGGTCTAGGTCCCACTGGGAGGTTCAGGGTCAAATAGCTTAACTGTGTCCGCTTCGTATCTTCTGAACCACATGAAAGATGTTCTTAAAACAAGCATCAAAATTTATATTTATCTTATAAAGATGACAGGCAGAGCGAAGGATTTTCACAAAACTAACATCAATTTCTAACCTCTTCAAGATGACATACAGAGAGCACAACCCAGGTCACTCGGGTTAAGGTCAAGGTCACACTTCAAAGATCAAAGATCAAATAGCTCATGTTTGTGTCTGCTCTATAACTTCTTAAATACAGAAATGAATTTCATAACATTAGCATTATTTGTTAATTAAATCTAGAGGACATGCTGAGCACACAACCCAGGTCTCTAGGGCCAATGTTAAGGTCACACTTGATGTGAAAGATCAAATTTGTGTCCTCTCTATATCTTAATGACTGAAAGGGTTTTCATGAAATTGTTAACCTCATCCAGATGAAGTACGAAGTGCATAACCTAGGTCACTAGGTCCAAGGTCAAGGTCCAGTTTAGAGGTCAAAGATCAGATAGTTCAAATTTGTGTCTGCTCCATATGTTCTTAACAACAGGAAATATTTTTATAAAACAAGCATCAGTTGTTAACTTCATCAAGATGACAAACAGAGTGTACAACCCAGGTCATTAGGTTCAAGGTCAAGGTCACACTTGAAGGTCACAATACGCGATCAGAATATTTAAAATTCCCTAAATAAGGTGGCATCTAAGGGTATTAATCACCTTTAGTTATAGCTCTAGTTCTGTCTGCCTTAGCTGATTGTTATACACCAGAAGGGACATATTATGTTATGACGCTGGTGTCTGTCCGTCCATCCGTCCGTCTGTCCAGGCAACCGGAATGAAAGAGAGGGACATCTAACAGTAAAGAGAACAAAAGAGAACAATAGCTTCAATCGGTTAACAATAGATTAAAGGGCCAGGGCCCCCTGTTCAAGCGAAAGAAAATAACAAAAGAAATGGACCTCTCTTTCATTTCTGCCATCTGTCCTTTAGTAATTTCGTCTGCGCTCTGTAACTCTTGAACCCCTTGAAGGATTTAAAAGAAACTTGACACAAATGTTCACCACACCAAGACAACATGCAGAGCATATGTTTTGGATGTCTCGCATCAAGGTCAAGGTCACACTTAGGGGTCAAAAGTCATACCAGTTTGTTTCATGTCCGCTCTATAACTCTTAAACTGCTTGAAGGATTTCAAAGAAACTTGGCACAATTGTTCACCACACCGAGACGACGTACAGAGCACGTGATCTGGATGACTCGCTTCAAGGTCAAGGTCATACTTAGGGGTCAAAGGTCATATATGACTGCTTTTTGATATTGCTCTGCATTGCATTGCTCTTGTTTTTGTTTGGCAGATCCTTTTTTTGTTCACTTACAATAATTTTTGTTTGAATTACTTCCCTTTTATGTTACTTTAAATAGCTTATTTGAAACTTTTTTATTATTGGCCTTAGGGAAAAACCGAGACCACTTTTCTGTGGTACAGCATGGATGGTACCTCCAATTTTTAGGTGTATTTTGACATACCTGTACCTGGTAAGGATTTTTTTTGTGGACTTAGAATTTGTATGCGCCCGAAGGGAGGCATATTAGTTTTCAACTGTCCGTTCGTTCATTTGTTCGTTCGTTAGTCACAATGTTAACTTTTTACATGAAGGCACTTTACTCGCAAACCACTGCACCCAGGACCTTCAAACTTCACATGCTGATAGTACTCATTTAGTACACAACCCCTACTGACTTTGGGATCACCAGGTCAAAGGTCAAGGTCACAGGGGCCAACGTTAACTTTTTGCATGAAGGCACTTTACTCACGAACCACTGCACCCAGGACCTTCAAACTTCACGTGCTGATAGTACTCATTCACTACACGACCCCTACTGGCCTTGGGGTCACCAGGTCAAAGGTCAAGGTCACAGGGGCCAACATTAACTTTTTGCATGAAGGCACTTTACTCGTGAACCACTGCACCCAGGACCTTCAAACTTCACTTGATGATAGTACTCACTGAGTACACAACCCCTACTGACTTTGGGGTCACCAGATCAAAGGTCAAGGTCACAGGGGCCAACTTTAACTTTTTGCATGAAGGCACATTACTAGCAAACCACTGCACCCAGGACCTTCAAACTTCATGTGCTGATAGTACTCATTGAGTACAAGACCCCTACTGACTTTGGGGTCACCAGATCAAAGGTCAAGGTCACTGGGGCCAACGTTAAGTTTTTGCATGAAGGCATTTTACTCGCGAACCACTGCACCCAGGACCTTCAAACTTCACATGCTGATAGTACTCACTGAGTACATGACCCCTACTGACCTTGGGGTCAACAGGTCAAAGGTCAAGGTCACAGGGGCCAATGTTAACTTTCTGCATGAAGGCATTTTGCTCGCAAACCACTGCACCCAGGACCTTCAAACTTCACATGCTAATAGTACTTATTGAGTACACGACCCCTATTGACTTTGGGGTCGCCACGTCAAAGGTCAAGGTCACCAGGTCAATGGTCAAGGCGCAGCGGGGGGCGCATTTGTCACCATTAGTGACAGCTCTTGTTTTGGAATTTCTTCCCTTTGTTGTTCCTATCCTTTGGGCTTCACACTCGAGTTCTTTAAATTTTTGTGTTTTTCATTGTCTATCAGTCGGTTGGTTGGTCAGTCTGTCTGTCTGTAGACCATTTTGTTTTTGACGAAAACTACAGATTGCTTAGTCTCACGATGGTCAAACTTCACAGGATGATTGCTTGTGGTCAGTACATGAACTTTTTTGTTTTGGGGGTCAGTAGGTCAAAGGAAAGTGACCATAATGCTGAAAACCATTTCCTCTTGATAATAAAGAATGCTTTGGCCTTCAGTCTTCAGACTTCATATGATTGCTTATTGTTAGTTGTTCTATTTGACAAATTACCTTGTCTTATTCTAAAAGAATGAGTCAAGAATGTTCTCCATGTGGACCTGCTTTTGAAACAGTACATTTCCTGGGTAAGAGATTTGAAATTAGTCTCTCTTAGATTTGAATCCATAACTTTTGGGTTAGGAATTGTCTGCTCTGTACCTACATCCTTTTATCAACTGTTATAAGTCATTAACCTTATCATGCTAGACATGATTGATTTGCCATTGCGACCAGTGTAGATCATGATCAGCCTGCAAATCCACTGCACTGTTTGCCATTCAGTCAGTATCTTTGGTAAGCACCCCTTTTAACAGTTAAGGGTACTGTCCAAATTGAAAGATGGACAGGTTCATTATAGAAATTTAGCAGGGTAAGGGTTATGATAAGTCTCTGTGATTTCTGGAACTCAGTCATCTAGCATTACTTGTGAACTCATTTATTTCATGTTGTAACATATACACTATGTTTGTAATTTTCAGTCTGTGGGAAGTCTGGCAGAATTGTTTAAATGGTGCTGCTGACTTTAAAGAACTGATTCCAGAATTTTTTGATGGAAATGGAGAATACATGATTAACTCAGGGGTAAGTTCAGATTTTCCATTTTGTTTTTGTAAATTATAAAAGCTACTTTAGAAAAAAGTTATAAATTTGCAGAGATGCGATATTCTTTGGCTTGAATACCTTATTTCCACCTTATTAACACTGCCAGGGGAGTTTATTAACTTTTTCTTTCCTTTTAGTCATCTTAAAGAGAATTCCTATAGTTTTTTTCCTTCCATAGAATTTTTTCAAATTCACATATATGATAGGAAAATTTGTACTGAAAACAATGAACAAATAAAAACAATGGATCACGAAGCTTGTTTTTGTGAAAAATTGCTTTGAACTTACCCACTGTTACTGAAACTGCCAGCGATTTTTCAACATTTTCATAATTTTCTGCTTTTTTTATAAATAGCAACCAAAATATACATCAAGACAGCACAATAAGGTTTATTCTTTTTACAGATTTTATTATATAGTCCAGGGCTCCAGATAAGTATCGTTTTATCTTTATAACGAAATGATTTTCATCAATAACGAATTAAATTCCAAAACCTGTCGTTCAAAAACGAATTGATTTTTAATTTAAGTCCTTTCAAAAACCCCTTAAAATAGCCGAAAATGCCAATAAACCATCTTCCGATCTTTATGTTTGCACTGATATATTTTGTCAGGGTGTTATATAAGATTACACTGCTAATGCAAGTCAGCGATAAAACCGAACCGTGCCGTTATTAGCATGCTAAGAAGTTGCGAATATGGTGTTGGCAGAAATCGAGGATGAGCAAAAATACTAACTGACATCGTATTTCCTTTTATGATTAATTTTACGACAAGAACAGAAAATTCTTATGAAGAAATCGGACGTTGCTTTGTGTCAGAAATCGTAACATATGTCATTGATTCTGATCTGGAAAAGTCAGTGAAACATATTTGACTAAATCATTATGTAAATGCAACGGAAAAATTTCTTCGGTCATGGAAAACGGCCTATTGGTAAAACGAGCATAAATAAATGAATGATAAACACGCTCCCTCCCACAAAATAACTGAAAGGTTAAACTTTTTGCAGATAAAAAAACTAACTGAAAACTTGAAATACTACTGTGAAATCATTAATATTCATGGTTGACTAATTTTCATGGATTTCATGGTTAAGTCAATCCACGAAATTTAATCCCAACGAACAAGTAAAATTCCCATTCATTTTATGTTCAAAAGTTGAAATCCATGAATTTATATCCCCACGAAATTGCCGTGTTGACCAAAACAACGAAATTTCATGCCCAAGAAATTTAATGATTTTACAGTAATTGAATTTAAAATTTGGTAGTGAAAGAACTTATTGCGAAAAAAATCAAGAAGTGAAAAACTAGTTGCATGAAAAATTATCTGGAGCCCTGATATACTTATTTGATATCATAGTCATATTTGTATTACTATATCCTTACAATAATGGGTACAAATGAAAAAAAAAAAATGTTTCATATTCAATTTGTGAACTTTTTTCAGTGAAAAATACTCATAGTGAAGAATTTTTTTTTTTGATTTAAAAAAAAAATTCCTTAATTTTTTTCCCTGTTTTTCTTGTGTATAAATAATTGCATTGTGAGCATAAAAATGGCTAAAAATGTATGGGTCACCAGGCTAAATTTTATGTTAAGACCGCTAGAATACAACACCTGTTCGGTCGAAAAATGGGGCGAACCTGACCAAATTGATTACATGTATATCTGCTAGAAGTTAAAAAAAGGTTTAAAAAATTCTTAATTGTTTCTATAATTGAATACTAAATAATCTGAAAGGTGATATTGTCTTATCAGCACTAAGTCAATTGTCTTACATTATATGAACAACACTGTCTTTGTACTAAAATGCGATGTGAAAACAAAACCACAAAAATGGCAAGATACCTGTCAGGCATGATACTTGTCAATACAACATAAACCAGTATCAACATTTGATTACTTATAAAACTTACCAAAAATGTTATTTCATTCAAGATTCCTCATATTTAAGATTGTCTGTCACATGTTTCAACAAATGTTGACTTCACTTCAGTTTTCCATAGAAAGTGTCAGCTGTGCAGAAAGATGCGCATAAAAAACTATAGGAATTCCCTTTAAGTTAACAAAGATGTGAGGGACTTTTATTAGGGGAAAGGAGTTAAGGAATATACAGTATATCTTTGAAAATATGATCAGGCACCAGGGGTCATTCCGTTTATGAAATCAATAATAAAAGTTGTTGATATTTGCAGGTGTGCAATTTTGGGGTAAGACAAGATGGCCGTCCCATAGGAAATGTAGATCTACCCCCATGGGCAAAAGGTATGAAGTTTAAAGTATTTAATTCTTAGAAAGGCTGTAAGTTGATTGCTTCATCAGTTTGATTATTTTTTGTTTATTAGCTATGTTTAGTGATCAAATCGGGGCTTCACTTGGCTGAGTTGTTAATTATGTCTCCCCCTCTGGGGGAGACATTGTTTTTGCCCTGTCCTTCGTCTATCCGGACATCCGTCCGTACGTCACACTTCGTTTCCGATCAATAACTGGAGAACCATTTTATGTAGAACCTTCAAACTTCATAGGATTGTAGGGCTGCTGGAGTAGACAACCCCTATTGTTTTTGGGGTCACATGAAAGGTCAAGGTCACAGGGGCCTGAACGTTGAAAACCATTTCCGATCAATAACTTGAGTACCACTTGACCCAGAATGTTGAAACTTCATAGGATGATTGTACATGCAAAGTAGATGACCCCTATTGATTTTGGGGTCACTCTGTTAAAGGTCAAGGTCACAGGGGCCTGAACATTGAAAACCGTTTCCGGTCAGTAACTTGAGAACCACTTGACCCAGAATGTTGAAACTTAATAGGATGATTGGTCATGCAGAGTAGATGATCCCTATCAATTTAGGGTCACTCCGTTAAAGGTCATGGTCACAGGGGCCTGAACATTGATAACCATTTCCGATCAATAACTTGAGAACCTCTTGATCCAGAATGTTGAAACTTCATAGGGTTGAACATGCAGAGTAGATGACCCGTATCGATTTTGGGGTCACTCTTTTAAAGGTCAAGGTCACAGGAGCCTGAACATGGAAAACAATTTCCGATCAATAAATTGAGAACCACTTGACCCAGATTGTTGAAACGTCATAGGATGATTGAACATGCAGAGTAGATGACCCCTATTGATTTTTGGGTCAGTCTATTAAAGGTCAAGGTCACGGGCCTGGTCATGTAAAATCATTTCCGGAAAATAACTTGAGAACCACTTGACCTAGAATGTTGAAACTTAATAGGATGATTGGACATGCAGAGTAGATGATCCCTGTTTATTTTGGGGTCACTTGATCAAAGGTCAAGGTCACAGATGCCTGAACAGTGACTTGAGAACCACTAGGCCAAGAGTGTTGAAACTTAGCTTGATGACTGTACATGCCAAGTAGATGATCCCTATTGTAGCCAACCATCAGTGTCTCTTTGACTTTCGCTCCTGACCCCTATTGACTTCTTGCCTATACAACTTTGCATTGGGGGAGACATGTGCTTTTTTTACAAAAGCATCTTCTAGTTTATTTATTTATTTTGTTGGGTTTAACATCGTGCCAACACAATTATAGGTCATATGGTGACATTCTAGCTTTGATGGTGGAGGAAGACCCCAGGTGCCCCTCCATGCATTATTTCATCATGAGCGGATACCTGGGTAGAACCACCTGCCTTCCGTAAGCCAGCTGGATGGCTTCCTCACATGAAGAATTCAACGCCCCGAATGAAGCTAGAACTCACATCAATGAGGGGCAAGTAATTTGAAGTCAGCGACCTTAACCACTCGGCCACGGAGGCCCCGCCAAATTGTTAAAATTGCTGACTTAGAATAACTTGCCCCAAACCAATGTGGGTTCAAAATTTTAGAATGTAGAATCCTTCATATGAAGAAGTAGTGCAACTGGTTAACAGAGTCGGTGGTTCTGCCGAGATTACTGCTTGTGCATGAAACGGTGGGACTTTACCATGGAAAGCTTATGAAGTCACCAAATGACCTAAATTGTTTTTTTGTGACTATGAATCCAACAAAACAAAATAGAAGTAACAAAATAAGATTATCAAGCACAAATAGTGGTCAAAAGTATCTGCTTTACTACATTGACAGACTATTTTTATATGTCTGACGGGATGTATTATGTTATGACGCTGGTGTCCGTTCGTCTGTCCGTTAGCAATTTCGTGTCCGCTCTGTAACTCTTGAACCTCTTGAAACATGACACAAATGTTCACCACACTGAGATGACATGCAGAGCGCATGTTTTGGATGTCTTGCTTCAAGGTCAAGGTCACACTTAGGAGTCAAAGGTCATATCAGTTTGTTTCGTGTCCGCTCTGTAACTCTTGAACTGCTTGAAGGATTTCAAAGAAACTTGACACAAATGTTCACACCACTGAGATGACGAGCAGAGGGCATGTTCAGGATGACTTGCTTAAAGGTCAAGGTCACACTTAGGGGTCAAAGGTCATATATGACTTCGCTTTGTTTTTATTGCTCTGCATAGCAGTGCTCTTGTTTTTATTTGGCAGATCCCTCTTTTGTTCAAATACAATAAATATTTTTTAATTACTTCCCCTTTACATTACTATAAATAGCTTATATTGAAACATTTTTATTATTGGCTGTAGAGAAAAAACGGGACCACTTTTCTGTGATACAACACGGATGGTACATCCAATTTTTAGGTGTATTTTGACATACCTTTACCTTGTAAGGATTATTTTTTTGTGGACTCAGAATTTTTTTGGAATTTCTTCCCTTTGTTGTTCCTGTCCTTTAGGCTTCACACTTCAATTCCTTTAAATTTTGCTCCCATCCTCTGATGTAACCCTTAGGGCGTATATTGCCCCGCTTGGCGGAGCTCTTGTTAAATTATTTAGATTCAAGAGATTTCATAAAGAAAATGAGAGAGGCATTAGAGTGTGAATATGTGTCAAGACATCTTCATGAATGGATTGATCTAGTATTTGGACATAAGCAGCGTGGGGAAGAGGCTGAAAAAGCAGACAATGGTAAGCATTCATCCAGTTTTTAGCTCGAAATTTCAGAGTAGGTAGAGCTATTGGACTCGCCCATGTGTCCTTGTCCGCATCCCAATTTAAGTTTTTGTTGAGCCCGCTAGCGCTGAGCTCGATATAGTCGCCACTTTCATTGTACGTGCATGCGTCAGTCCGTCCGTGCGTCCGTCCGATTTTGTCCGGACCATAACTTTGACATGCATGGACCAATCTTGTTTATATTTGGCATGAATGTTTACCGCATTGAGAAGGCCTGTCATGCGCACACCCCATGTTGCTATCTAAAAGGTCAAGGTCACAGTTGGAGATCAAAGGTCAAATTGAAGTTTATCTGGAGCATTTCTTCTTCATGCATGGTGGGATTTTGATGTAACTCGGCATGAATGTTCACCATTATGAGACGGAGTGTCATGCGCAAGAACCAGGTCCAAGGTCAAGGTCACACTTGACAGCTGGCGGGCTCGACATTCTGCCTGTGGGCATACTTGTTATATGTAAGTTGGTATCTTAGTAACCACTTGTGGAAATTGATTGAAACTTCACAAACTTATTCACTATGATAAACGGACTTGCATTGCAAAGGTTTTGTAACTCTATTTTGCTTTTTTACAAAATTATGCCCCTTTTTCGAAATTTTGGTAAAGGTTTTTATGTAAGCTGTATATATCTCAGTACCCACAAATGGGAATGAATTGAAACTTCACACACTTGTTTACTGTGATGATCTGACATGTGTTCCATATTTATTAACTCTCTTTGCATTTTTACAAAACTATGCCCAGTTGTTTGCTTTAATATTCATACAATTGATCAAGCTGTTGAATAGTTGAGTGTTGCTGTCTTCCGACAGCTCTTGTTAATTTTTGACAGGCGGTACTCCTACAGGTCCTTTACTTTTATTGTTATAAAATTGAACTTAGATCCCATTCTCAGTATTCACTTCAAGATTTCTGCGAAACAACCAATCAAAAGCTTTTGTATATGGACTGGTTTTCAGACTCAGTTTTATAAACTAAAGTTTAGTGTTCTCTTTACAACATCATTAAAAGTGTGAATGCAATCTTACCACTGTATAGTGTTACAGTGTCATTGAATCACTTGTCTGTAGCTTTGAAATATGGCATGAGAATGTCAAACGTGCTGCCTCGCAAGTTTAGAAGTTTACCAAGGCTGTGATGCCTGAAATAATGCATTCTGAGATCATTCATTCTCCGACATTAACTAAAATGGGAAGTTGTTGGTTACTTACAATAACAGGTGAATGATTGTCCAAGTACTCTGGTTGTATTACAGGTATTTGTTGTTTTAATCTGCAGTGAATAATATGAGTGACAAATACCACATACATGTGTAGATCTTTCTTCTATTTTCAGTGTTTTATTACCTGACATATGAAGGCTCCATTGACTTGGACAGGTAAGCTGTTAGATTTTATTGTGAATGCATGATGTGGAACTAGAAGTTATGTCTAAAACCTGTTAACTTGCACAGCCTAAATTGAAACTTACATACTTCACAGAAGGGCTACTGAGAAATGATTAATATTCCTGGGGTACTAATTTCTGTTGATTTGTGGTTGGGTCAATCCACGAGATTAAATCTGAACAAACCAGAAAAATTCCTACCCTTTTATCTTGATAAGCAGAATTCTACAAATACATACTGTAACAAAATATCAGTTTTGGGCAAAAACTCGAAAAATTTTCAAATGATTTCACACTGTTGTGACAGGATTTGAACTCAAAGAATAGGCATAATTCATTTTATGAGTTACAGTAGTTAACTTTTATTGGCCCAGTTTTTCATTAATAGATGGTTGAAAATGATTTTCATTCACTTTTCAGTATTAAGGATCCAAATGAGAGAGCCTGCATGGAAATTCAGATTATGGAGTTTGGGCAGGTACCCAAACAGTTGCTTACAACACCCCACCCTGCCAGATTCACATCTAAAGAGCATCCACATGAAAGAGAAAACCTGCAGCAGTTGATAACACATGTTCAAGAAACTCCAAGTTTAGGTTTGTACAAAAACAACAAAGAACTAAATTAAATGACATAATCATTACTGGCTGTTTCCTTGTGAAATTACATGTCACCCTGATCTGTTTATCAAAAGACCTTGAAAGGTGCTTATTAAGCAAAGTGTGAAATAGCATCTTCATGAATAAGATCTCTTTTAGTTATCATGAGATATGTTTATTTAGATTTTCCTTTGTGTCCTTTAAACGCAGTTGCATTTCAAAGAAAACCGCAAATATATTTTGTAGATATTTAAAGACAGTTAACAAATTCTGGCATATTTCAAATTACTTTCTGCATATAAATCACTGTATTGGTCTTTATTGAAAACAACTTTGTTTAAAATTATACGGAAGTTGAAACTCTAGGCAATTACTGGCTGATCCTCTCTAATTGATAAGCTATGCCTCATTCAGAATGACTGCTCCCGTGATATGCCTTTTCTAGAAACTTCAGAGTGACTACCCCCGTGATATGCCTTTTCTAGAAACTTCAGCATGACTGCCCCTGTGATATGCCTTTTCTAGAAACTTCAGAATGACTGCCCCCGTGATATGCCTTTTCTAGAAACTTCAGAATGACTGCCCCTGTGATACAAAAAAACTCTTTCTTGTCAAAAGTAATAACCATATAGGATTAAACTGAATTCAGTTTGTAAATAGGTATTCCTTTCCTTTTAAAGGACAACATTTCTATAAAAGGTTTACTTTTTTCTAAAAGTTAATTTAAACTGTCTTAAGTTGTATTCATTTTTTTTCATACAGTCATGATTATTTTTTTTGCAGACACAGACAATGTCGAAGAAGAGACAGTGCCACAGACAGTAGATTTTACTCACATGCATAAACTGTTGACGTTTTCAAAGCATAAAGAGTCAGTATACTCTCAGATAATTTAATTTCACTGGCATGAATTTTTATGGTTTCATTCAAATGGCTTTTTTTTATTTCAAAGTGTAAAGAGAAAATATTTAGTACTTTTCTTTGTTCATTTGGATTTTACTCTTATATTGAAACAGACACAAAATCAATGAAAATTGATCTTCTGTGAAAATTAATGATTTCACAGCATCTCTTTTGAAGATTGTACATTGTTTAATAGCCCAAAAAAATCTGGAATAGCATAAAGATTGACTTAAACTGTCCAGTCATGTGATTTTATTGTTTTTGCTAAATTGTCAAAGACCATACATGCCATAATTTTTCAGAACGTTTCCGGGATTCTGAGTTAAAATTTCCGGGATTTTTACCTTTTGTCCGGGACATACACCGTGACATTGGTATTCATCTGTTTCATGCTAAAATATCATAATATACATGTAGTTTCCCGAGACTAAACATTGTTCACTCGCTTGTATTAATTTGCGGCAAATGTCGTCTAGCTTTCTAAGGGAGGTAAATACATGTATATGGGTAATACATCTATAGTTCGGCACGTGAATGTATTGCGTTCCCGAGGTGAACAGAATTAGGAGACTTACTATATACGAAGAATCAACCTGGTCATTGTGATTTAGATTCTAGCTAATTTGGTATCATTCTAAAGCTTAAACATTTATCTAATAATTAAATGAATCCTTAAAGGAATAAAATAAATCTTGTAGATAAAATCGACAATATAAAATATTTGGAGTCGGGTCAATTTTCATGGGTCGGTCGGCAAAGGCATTCAGCATTTTAATTTAAAATATGTGTGACAATCGATCTAGATCTTAAATAATTACAACCTTTTAAAATAATCATCGTTTAATTGCCTGTTTTCAATAATCTCTTCCATAAAGGCTACATGTAGCTTTACCGCCAACGTGCTAAAAACAAAGAGATTTACAACTATTGTTCCTAATTTAACTATCATAAAACAGTTATTGATTGCATAATCCTGTCAGTTCTTAATCAGGGTCATCATAATAACTGACTGTAACTTAATCGGTGTCATCAAAAGATAGTTGCGTGATCAAAGCAGGCTTAATCAACACGTGTCCCGCTCGCCCGCTCGAGGGCATGAAAGTGATTAGGAATAAACAATGTGACAACGGGGACTGTTTATTGTGTAAAATTTAACAAATTATAGACAAAAACAAGTTTTTTGGGGGACTGTTTTTATTTGTTCCTGTATTTTTATTTTTCCGGGACATTTTAAGACTGTCCGGGACACCGGGACGAGTATAATTTCCGGAACAATCCCGGACAATCCGGGACGTATCACATGTATGTCAAAGACAAATGTTCACTTAATAAGAACAGTCTGGCAGAAAAAAAAAGAAAATCAGCTTTAAATACCTTAGAGTAAGACCAAGTTGATTATTGCATATGGGACCAGTGGGGTCAAGGTAACTGTTCAAGAATAGAAAAACAGTGTCTGTTCATTTTCCTCAAGTTTGAATATTAGTGGATCAGATGACACTAAGTCTTATGCTAATGGAAGTTTAAATGAACGCTAAGTTATGGGTCAGTGGGATAAAGGTCACTGTTAAAAAAATAGTATAAAACAGTGAGCTTAATAACTTAAGTTTGGATTGATATACATGTATTTAAATGAAACTTGACTTGAGATAGCTTATAGCAAGACTAGGTTGAGATTAAATGTATAACCTTTGGAGTCATGGTCAAGGTCATCGTTTCTAAAAACAGAAAAGAAAGTTTGTTTAAAAACTGAAGTTAGGAAGAAAGAATTAAATAAAACTGAGGCTGTAGGAAGTCTATATAATTGTCAGTGTTGGGATTTGATAGATGGATCATTTTGTTTAAGGTCAGGTCATTCTTGCTAAAAATAGAAAACACCATATTAGCTCCACATCTTGAATTAGGATAAAGAGAAGCAAATGAAACTAACCTGCAGGTAGCTTATATTGAGACAAAGATTAAAATTGCAAATGAGGCCATTGGGTCAGTGCCACTTCTTCTAAAATAGAGAAATGCGTCTGCCGCCAGTTAATTACATGAACCAACAGACTGTTTTCAGCTTGAAAGATATTATTTTCTGAGAATTTCCATATCTGTTATTAGATTTACTTTCAGAAATAATTAAATTCATACTGTCTTTCAAATCAAAATTATATATAGATTTTTGCTTGCTGTAGATATTATTGCAGACATTATTGTCATCAAAGGGCGATATTAAATATTTTGTTATTTTCCAGCACAATAACAGATGTGAAGCTATGCCTAAAGAAAAAAATGGCATTTTCTGTCTCACAAGGTAAATGAAATCAGAAATATTAATCTAATAAAGTAACACTCCTCTAGATTCATGGCAATATCAAAATTATGAAGTATTTAAAATTTATCTGATCTAATACAGTCAGACCTAGTCCCCACTCATAACCCATATGGCAGACTCCGCCAGAAGGTGGTTAGTAATTTAATAAGTTGGAAGGATAGTGCAAGATACAAAAAGCCGCACAAATTGTGGAAGACTTCTTGGTGCTTTAGCATGCCATACAAGTGACTCTTACTAGTATCCCAATTTTAGTAATTTTGGTGGGATAAATCGATGCTCGAACTCCCCACTCCTGGTTTCTTGGTCTGCACTTTCAAACCTGAGGACTTTCTGTCTTAAAACACCACAATTTTCATTTCCAGTTTATAAATTTGCAATGTGTTTTGACATGTGAATCAAGACCACTTGTTGAAACCCTTTGGTGGCCTAGTGATAGAGCACCTGCTTGGAGTGTGGGAGGTGTGGGTTCGCTCCTTGCCTGTATCATACTTATGGTGTGAAAAATGGTACTAGTAGCTTCCACAATTGGCTCTTAGCATTAAAAAGATAGTTCTAGGACTGGTTAACCCGATGTCAGAATAATGTGACTGGGTGGGATATCATACCATGTGTCTAAGGCATGGTATTCCAGTGAGGCATTCTCATCCATCAGAGGTTCGTAAAAATCCCGATACGAACCTCTGATTTATTTTTATCGATTATTTGGCGAGCATGCGCACTCGTACTTAATACCGGGTGTGGTTTCAGCCAATCATTGTTCGCCATTATTCGGCATGCCGAACTGAAACTTCAACAACCTGTAAGCAAAAATACTTCCTTACAATGGATAAAAGCAATATTCCATGATTGCGATTAATAAAGATTTATTCCTGTAATTCAGTAGTAAGAGAGATTTACCTCAGATAATAATAATATTCTTCGTAATTTGACATCGATATTGGAAAGGACGCGGTCACTCTTTTCACGAACAATTTTGATTGGTTCGCTACGATTTGTCGCGAAACGACACTGATTGGCTGAAATGTTTTACCTGTAATGTAATCAAACCACAAATGTGCCAGAGGTTCATCCGTGGGACCATGGTAGACCTCTGGTATGCGAGAATGCATTGAGGCAGCACCATAAAGTTGCATATTGTGTCATTGCAACTAGTAGACACCATTGTTTATATGACCCCAAACAAGTATGTACACACACACGAAACCACTGTAAACAAAAATTGTGGCAGAACTGCAGTTGTAGCTACAAGTAGTTGGCTTTGTTGTTGCTAGAAATAATTGTTTATACAATATAATCTGAGAAAGCTAGAGTCTGGGAAAAAACGAAAATCTGTAAAACACACATCTTGGTGCCAAAATATATGTTATCCCATTACAATAAATTTTGTCAAAACTGAAGTCTGTCATTTCTGGTCTTTGAATTTTATTCAGGAAATAGTAATTTCAAAAGATGTATAAAATTTATCACACATGTTCATACATCTTATCTATATTTTACTTTCAGACAGTTTACTGAAGCTGTACTCCTTGGAAGAGCAGAGGCAGCTGAGAAGTGTTACTGTAGCTAACATGGTGTGTTATTCTTGGCTAAGTTTTTGACCAATTGTTAATCAGTATTGTAACAGTTGTAGATGTTAAGGTTTTGGACTCTCATCCTAGACATTGCTGGATCTAAATCTGATTTTCATAACTTAACACTTTGTATGCTATTTTGAAATCACAGTTTTAGTAATTTTAAGTTTTAATTGAAAGGGCGCTTTCATGATTTGAAATTTATGAATTTCTACTTTAAAAGATAAAATGAATGATTCAAGCTCATTTGTTTCTTGGGATTGAATTTCACTGATTCGCAAAAGCACAAAGTCCATGACATGTAGCCAGTCACAAATAATAATGACTTCGTAAGTCAGGGATGTGCCTAATTATTTTCAAAAATAATTAATTAATTCCAGTTACATTGAGAAAATTGCTAATTAAATTAAATTGAATTATAAGCCATTTTCAAAAAGTAATTAATTAATTACAATTATTTTGCCAAAAGTAATTAATTATAATTAATTATTTTATCTCTAACAATTCAGTCATTTGCAAAACAATTTTTATTATTCAACATAATTATTAACAATTCAAAGCTTTTTTGACAAAATGTGCATAAAAGCAGCAAATCAAATCATTTACTTAATACATGCATGTTAATATCTGCAAACGTCAGCAAGAAAACATATTGAAATTCAGTCATTCAGTTCGTATCAGCAATGTACACATTGACATTCATATGAGACAGTATCCTGCAACTCACAAAGGTTTATTGCACTTCAAGAACATGACTGCCTCAAAATTTTTGTCTGTAACAAAACTTTCATGACTGCCCTTGTATTCCCTTGAGCAGTGTCTGCATTTTGCTTGAAAATTTCCACTAGTATCCTTTGGAAGGATAAAATGTTTGAGAGCTGATGAATTCATGATGTGCACTATGTGTAATACCAGGACAGAATGACAAGTTTCAATATCAGTTTTTCTGTACATTCCTAATTATTAGATTTAGTGACTAAAATGTTCACCCAGTGATCACTCTTAACAGAACTGAATAGGGATTAACACCTCTAACACCTGTTACTCACGCTAAAGCTGTGAGTAAATTAATTATTCTCTAATCTCAATTACCTTCAACGAGACAAAAAAGAAACAATAAAAGTAGGAATAATGTATATAATTGGCAGCATATAAGTGTACAATTGTTCGCGAAGTAAATCCATATTTCAGCAATCGATTTAATGTTCTTCGTATGGTTCCAAGCGATCTAGTATCCGGTAAATTTGAACTGAAACGAGACTAAAAGTAAATTTAATCATGTTGTTAAGATAAATGTTTCAAGTTTGCGTAAAACACAGGCGTGAATAATTAATAAAATCTCTAATTTTATCTGGTGTTTAAGATTTTATTAGAAAAGACATAACCAGAACCAAACAGATACAACCAAAATTGTAGCTTTACAACTAACAAACTGAGTGATTTACTTAGAAAAAACAAACACACATTATATATATTCAAAACTTAACATAACCTGCGTAGAATAGTAAACATAAACCAAAAACAGCATTTATTTTATAATAAAATAAACTAATATTCTAGTCAAGCGATTTTCATGCCAGTTTGTTTCGTTGAAGCAAGCTATAACTAAAATACAAGCACAACATACATCATGGGAGGGAGGGCGGGTACAGACTGTTTGCTGCCAATCATAAACCTCGAGTGGTGAGAACAATACCAGTTCACACTTATATACGCCAAAATATTTCACGAAATTCACGCGAAAAAGAGCGCCAAAATATACTAGCATAAACTTCAGACCAAACTCGTACTGGGATAAACTACCAAGAAAAGTAATTTCGAAACGCGAATAATTTTATTTACTCACGCTAAAGCTGTGAGTAAATTAATTATTCTCTAATCTCAATTACCTTCAACGAGACAAAAAAGAAACAATAAAAGTAGGAATAAGGTATATAATTGGCAGCATATCGAGATAACAAAGAGAGAAAATGCTAACAGTCTTCTGTATCAAAATTATTGACGCAGTAAACGGAAAACAAAGAAATACTTATTAACGATACTTAATTACCGTGGTTACCTTGTACATTAATATCCCACTTCTATGAAAGACCATCCGATCACCAAAGCCCAATCGTCTCAAACCCATTTCAGCAGGAATACATTGCTTGCAGAAAACATCATGCAGCATTCCGCTGCCTGCAGAGCACATAACGCAGCATTCTGCTGCTTGCAGAGCATATAACGCAAAATTCCAGCTGCTTGCAGATTACTTAACTCCAGCATTCCGCTGCTTGCAGAGTACATAACGCAGCATTCCGCTGCTTGCAGAGCACATAACGCAGCATTCCGCTGCTTGCAGATTACTTAATGCAGCATTCCGCTGCTTGCAGAGCACATAAAGCAACATTACGCAGCATTCCGCTGCTTACAAAAAACATAACGCAGCATTCCACTGCTTGCAGATAACCTAACGCAGCCTTCCACTGCAAGAAAACATATAACGCAGCATTCCACTGCATGCAAATAACCTAACGCATCATTAATAACACATAACGCAGCATTCCAGTGCTTGAAGATAACATATCACAGCATTCCGCTGCTTGCAGATAACATAACGCAGCATTCCACTGCAGGAAGAGCACAAAAATCAGCATACCACTTCTTAAAATTCCACTGCAAGAAAACAACCTAACGCAGCATTTCACTACAGGAGGAGCAAATAAAGCAGCATTCCACTGCTTGCAAATAATCTAACGCAGCATTCCCCTGCAAGAAGAACACATTACGCAGCATTCATCTGCTTGAAAATAACATAACACAGCATTCCGCTGCTTGAAAATAACATAACGCAGCATTCCTCTGCTTGAAAATAACATAATGCAGCATTCCGCTGCTTGAAAATAACATAACACAGCATTCCAATGCAAGAAGAACACCTAACGCAGCACTCCACAGCTTGAAAATAACATAACGCAGCATTCCGCTGCTTGAAAATAACATAACACAGCATTCCAATGCAAGAAGAACACCTAACGCAGCATTCCACTGCAAGAAAATAACCTAACACAGCATTCCACTGCTAAAGGAACATATAATGCAGCATTCTGCTGCTTGAAAATAACATAACACAGCATTCCACTGCAAGAAGAACACATAGCGCACATTCCACTACTTGAAAATAACCTAATGCAGTATTCCACTGCAAAAGGAGCACATAATCAGCATTCCACTTCTGAATATAACCTAACGCAGCATTCCTGCAAGAAGAACACATAACGCAGCATTCCACTGCTTGAAAATAACCTAAGAGTATTCCACTGCAAGAACACATAATGCAGCATTCCAGTGCTTGAAAATAACATAACGCAGCATTCCGCTGCTTGAAAATAACATAACACAGCATTCCACTGCTTGAAAATAACATAACGCAGCATTGACTGCAAGAAGGACACATAACGCAACATTCCAATGCTCGAAAATAACCTAACGCAGCATTCCACTGCAAGAAGAACACATAACGCAGCATTCCACTGCTTGAAAATAGCCTAACGGAGTATTCCACTCCAAGAAGAACACATAACACAGCATACCGCTGCTTGCAGATAAACAAATACAGCATTCCACTGCAAAAACAGCACATAACGCAGTAATCCGCTGCTTGCAGATAACATAACGCAGCATTTCACTGCAAGAACAGCACATAACGCAGCATTCCACTGCAAGAAGAACACATAACGCAGCAATCCGCTGTCTGAAGATAACCTAACGCAGTATTCCACTGCAAGAAAAGCACAAAACGCAGCATTCTGCTGCTTGCTCATAACCTAACGCGGCATTCCGCTGCAAACAGCATTCCGCATCTGAAAATAACCTTAGGCAGCATACCACTGTAAGAAGAGCACATAACACAGCATTTCACTGTAAGAAGAGCACATAACGCAGCCTACCACGGCTTGCAGATAACCTAATGCAGCATTCCGCTTCTTGAAAATAACCTAACGTAGCATACCACTGTAAGAAGAGTACATAACACAGCATTCAGCTGCTTGTAATGCATACATTGCAGCATTCCGCTACCAGCAACTGTAAGTTAAACAATATAGATAATTCTGTTACATGTTAAACACTAAGTACAGTATTCCGATGTAAATAAAACCCAGTGTGACATTACCATATTTATTTAGTCTCAAGCACCTTTTAAGAGTGTAACATATAGAAAAATAAAATGCACGCAATAAATTCAACCTGATATGTTTAAAAGTCTTAATTATGAGAGACAAATGACGATCTTTCAAAGAGTCTTTCACATAGCCATCTCTTGATGACACATTTCCACCTGCCATGCCTCTGCCACAACCTTTCACAAGTACTTCTGTTAGCAACCATAGTATCAGCCCCCGACCGAAAAGAATGAAGTCCAGACATCTAACTGAAGTTTTTGTTTAAACCAAGATGAACAGAAGAATAAGAAAGCGGCTGTCTGAATCACTTCGCAAAACATACGTTTATTAAGCTTTTTCTTGAAAATGTCTGAACGAAAAATATATTCTGAAGAAAATGATATAAGTGGTTTTCGTATATATCTTTCTAAGATAGCGACAAGGCAGGAGGAATGTCCGGTATACGTTTCCGTTCTAAGAACAACAGTGTCTGACTTTCAGTAACTATATCTAACAATGAAATTCTGAAATCTTGATATCCTTAGTGATTCATTAATTCTTAAAATTCCGGCAAATGAAAAAAAAAAAAAATATGAATAAATAAACAAACTAATCTTAAATCAGATAGGGAACTGCTCTCAGAAATGTTCAATAAACTGTTTCATAATATTAGAATTCTTTACCAGCGGTCTGGCAGTTATTCTTTTACAGTCATTTAAACAGTTTCAAACAATCATCGTTACATGGATTTTGTACATTTGACAGAACGTATGACCAATTAATAGAGTAGAAAACCATGTTTAACTTTGACTTACTGCAACAGCTATCACTTATAGGCACCACGTACAATGCCACAGTCAATGGCGAACCAGGTAACGTCACTTTCTCACACCAGTCGCGGAACTTCTTAAATTCAAGAGATGTAAACGGTTCTTTGCCTCCAACAAGCAAACAGCTATGGTGAAATCATATCTGCTCATCTTTTAACAGTTTCTCATCTTCTGTGTGTATTAAACAAATCTGCAAACAAATGTCAGTACTTCAATATGATATACACTGTCACAGACATAGACAAGTGAAACTAAATTGTCACTCTTTATAACGATGTTTATGTAACTTTAAAAACTGCATACCACTACTGATACACCTGTACAAATGGATTAATCTATATACCCACCAATAGTATTTCAACCATTGTTTACACAAGGATGATATATAAATTTTAATTGGTATTACATCTGCTAAAATGAAATCATCTAAAATTCCCACGGTACTTAACAAGGGGGAGATCTCAAACTAGACTTTAACTGTCAAACTGTCAAAAATCCTTACCACAATGTTTTAAACTTTACTGTACCAAATATAGAATTCTTGTAATACCCCTGTATATATATGTTTCTGGTTAATTAAAGATTAAAACCTTTTGAAAACAAAAAGTGCGCAAAACGCAGGGTGGGGTTGGGGGTTAGATGGCCGGTAAGGAGCAACCAATGTACCTCTAGCTTTACAAAACAAGAAGAAATTTAAACACTTGAGTATAAGAAATATCAGCGGAACTAACCAATCGTTTTCAGTTTTCCAAGAAACGGAACAAGCGTCGAAAGCCTCCGTGTCTGAGGTCCTAAATCATGAATTGTATAGAGGCAACTTTTTATTGTACTCACTAGAAAAACGGTCCATACAATTCACTAAAATTATAAAAATAAACTACTCTATTTAAAATACACTAAAATCTAGAATCAAACTTTTCTTTTAAGATAAATCTCCACCAACAAAGGACTCGCATTTTAAGGTCTTTTTGACAAAATCTTTAACAGCAGAAAAATAAAATCACTAAATTTTCTAGATCAGACCTGTTTTTTTTTAAAAACAAATGACGGCGCTTTTTTTTTTTTTTTTTTTTTTTGATAAAAAGAGTAACATATCCATAGTGAATTACAGAAAGGATATCTGTATCGGCATTAATTCAAAAATGTGAAATACTATTTTCAGTCTGCCTTTCACTGAGTTTTCTGCTAGGAAACACAAAGTTAGATTTGCAGAAATTCGCTTGGCATTTATCGTCTGCATAATATGAATAAAAGCAATACTTATCATCTTCTCAATGATGTTAACTTTCGTCAGTGGCTTTGCTACTGTAGATTCTAACTTGTCGAGCGAATCGTCCCACGTTACCACAGGTATAGCAGACGATATATCTAGTTCCGGTTTGTAATCCCGCCATTGGAGCTCTGGCTGCACCTGTGCACCGAAAGCTTCGAAAAGACCAAGAGAACATTCCGGTTAGCATTTTAAACTTATATGAACACAACAAGCCCTATATTAAAAGAATAAATACTTATTTTAGTCCAGTATCATGAGTATGTGATAAATCCCCGTAACATAGGCTTATTTGTTTACGATTAATAACAAATTGCTTGATCTCTGCTCTAAACCTGTGTAATAAATGTTCTCATGAATTTAACGTGCAGATTAACGGACTTGTGTTTATATAACATCGATGGTAAAGCATACATTGTGGTAATCTAAGGGGCGATTTCATCATTATGAAAATAAATTCAAACGACTTACAGCAATGTCCACAGGTCCAAAACTACTGACAGACGACTGTGTCTGGTTCTTTCAAAACTTCTCAAGCCTACCCTATCTCTTTCTTCAGCTCTTTTCTTTTGTCATCGAAATCACCAGCAACCTTCCTCTCTCCAGTCGTATACTGCAGCTCACTCTGTGAATCTTCTCTAAAATCCCACTTCTCATGTTTCTATTCATAGAATTATTCATCGAAGAAGTCATTCAGGTCCCATAACGAATCCTTGTTTGTATTTTCTGAATTCATACTGAATTACAGACTGTTTGCTGCCAATCATAAACCTCGAGTGGTGAGAACAATACCAGTTCACACTTACATACGCCGAAATATTTCACGAAATTCACGTGAAAAAGAGCGCCAAAATATACTAGCATAAACTTCAGACCAAACTCGTACTGGGATAAACTACCAAGAAAAGTAATTTCGAAACGCGAATAATTTTATATTGTTGATACAACAATACCTGTCAGCTATTTACTGTCACTATGAAAATTTCACACCCCCATTGATCAGTAAAGAAGCCAAAGTAATTGAAAGTAATTAGATTTAATTGACAATTACAACCCAAATCTAAGTCAGTAATTAATTAATTTCAGTTACTTTAATTTAGTTTGTGCTTAATTATTCATTATTTTCAATTAGATCAAAATTTGTAATTAATTATAATTAATTAAATTACAATTATAATTAGGCACATCCCTGTTGTAAGTACATATTTCTTAGAATTTTAACCTTTAGCCAAATTTCTATTATAATGGACTGGTCCATCATTCTACTTTGGCAATACCATTTATCATTTGAAGGGGTGTTCACTCAAAATTTAGTGACTGAATAGCAAACAGTGCAGAACGTGATTGACCTGCATGGATGTGCAGGCTGATCTTGGTCTGCACTTGTTGCAAAGACAGAATCACTTGCTGCCAGCTGGCTAAAGGTTAAACAGTTTGGCATGAAGAGCTTAATTTTGTCTATTTTGACAGTTAAATTATTTTTTTTAAAAGCAGATTGTTTAGCATAGCTGTGCATATTCACTTCAAGTATTTTTAATTGTTTAGTAAAAAATTATCTTTCTCTGTCAGTCAAACTGTCGTTAAGCATCCAGCCAAGGGAGAGAAACAATCTGGCTGCTTCAGGCAGGTGGCTGTTTAAGACATGTTGAAATTTGAACAAAAGTCACTTGGGAAGTTAGCTGACATAATGCTTAAGGCAACTGGCTGTATAAGACAGGTAACCACTGAGGCAGATATAATTGTACTTTGTTTTACAGGGAAACAGTTTAATTGGATGTTTTATTTTTATTGCAGGCCTTATCATCATGTATAGTGATGCCAGATTGTAAAACTGTGATATGTGGTGCATGGGATAATAATGTGTAAGTGTTACTGTAGATTTAGGGAAATGTGTTAGTTTTATTGTACATTTTTGGTTTTGTACCTTAGTTTTGGGATAACTTTGTGTAAGATTTACTGTAGATTTTTGAAATGTGTAGGTTGCATTGTAAATTCTTCGATTGTGTGACAATTATGTGCAGGTTTATTGTACACACTCTTTGTTCTAATGTGTATCTTTAAGGAAAAGAATGTTAAGATGTTTTGTATGTTGAGAATTATAATGAAAAAGTTTAATTAAATGTAGATTTTTGGGTAATTTTAATTTCAGTTGTAAAGTGAATCAGCAGTGTGTACTGTAAATTTTGGGATAATAATTTCTAAATTTTAATGTAGATTCTGAGCTACAGCCAAACCTGTCTGTATTAAGACCACCCTTGGGAGAGCCAAAATGTGGTCTTTATGGGGAGGTGGTCTTTATTCACAGGTTAAAATACACTGTAAATGTTAAAATGGGAAACAAAACATGTGGTCTTTACTGCCAGGTGGTCTCTGTTCAGAGGTGGTCTTTAACACAGGTTTGACTGTATTGATAATCTTGATAAATCTTATTTTAGAATAGTACAAGTAGGATCATGTCTGTTTTGAATTGTCCGGTAAACATTTACAGTAGATTCATTGCTATCATTGTACGCCCGAAGGGACGTATTATGTTATGACACTGGTGTCCGTCTGTGCGTCCGTCCATCCGTTAGCAATTTCGTGTCCGCTTTGTAACTCTTGAACCCCTTGAAGGATTTCAAAGAAACTTGACACAAATTATCACCACATCGAGACGACGTGCAGGGCCCATGTTTTGGATGTCTCGCTTCAAGGTCAAGGTCACACTTAGGAGTCAAAGGTCATATCAGTTTGTTGTGTCCGCTCTGTAACTCTTGAACTGCTTGAAGGATTTCAAAGAAATTTGACACAAATGTTCACCACAGCGAGACGATGTGCAGGGCGTGTGTTCCAGATGACTCACTTCAAGGTCAAGGTCACTCGTAGGGGTCAAAGGTCTTATATGACCTTTTTTTGGCAGATCCCTCTTTTGTTCACTTACAATAAAAGGTTTTTTAATTACTTCCCTTTTGTGTTACTATAAATAGCTTATTTTGAAACTTTTTATGCCCCCGAAGGGAGGCATATAGTTTTTGAACCGTCTGTCGGTCTGTCAGACTGTCAGTCTGTCCGCAATTTTCGTGTCCGGTCCATATCTTTGTCATCGATGGATGGATTTTCAAATAACTTGGCATGAATATGTACCACAGTAAGACGATGTGTCGCGCGCAAGACCCAGGTCCGTAGCTCAAAGGTCAAGGTCACACTTAGACATTAAAGGATAGTGCATTGATGGGTGTGTCCGGTCCATATCTTTGTCATCGATGGATGGATTTTCAAATAACTTAGCATGAATGTGTACCACAGTAAGACGACGTGTCGCGCGCAAGACCCAGGTCCGTAGCTCAAAGGTCAAGGTCACACTTAGACTTTAAAATATAGTGCATTAATGGGCGTGTCCGGTCCATATCTTTGTCATCGATGGATGGATTTTCAAATAACTTGGCATGAATGTGTACCACAGTAAGACGACGTGTCGTGCGCAAGACCCAGGTCTGTAGCTCAAAGGTCAAGGTCGCACTTAGACGTTAAAGGATAGTGCATTGATGGGCGTGTCCGGTCCATATCTTTGTCATCCATGGATGGATTTTCAAATAACTTGGCATGAATGTGTACCACAGTAAGACGACGTGTCGTGCGCAAGACCCAGGTCCGTAGCTCAAAGGTCAAGGTCACACTTAGACGTTAAAGGTCATTTTTCATGATAGTGCATTGATGGGCGTATTCGGTCCATATCTTTGTCATTCATGCATGGATTTTAAAATAACTACGCATGAATGTGTGACACAGTAAGACGACGTGTCGCGCGCAAGACCCAGCTCCGTAGGTCAAAGGTCCTAAACTCTAACATCGGCCATAACTATTCATTTAAAGTGCCATCAGGGGCATGTGTCATCCTATGGAGACAGCTCTTGTTTAATTACTGGCGTAGGGAAAAACCAAGACCACTTTCAAGTGGTACAACATGAAGGGAACCTCCAATTTTTAGGTGTATTTTGACATGCCTTTACCTGGTAAGGATTTTTTTGTGGACTTAGAATTTTTTTGGAATTTCTTTCATTTGTTGTTCCTATCCTTTTGGCTTCACACTCCAAGTTCTTTAATTTTGCTTCCATCCTCTGATGTAACCCTTCAGGTGTATAATGCCCCATTTGGCAGAGCTCTTGTTTAATATTTAACCTGCTGGCAAGTGAATTTCTGCCTTTGCGACCAGTGCAGACCAAGATTAGCCTGTACATCTGTGAAGTCTTATCATGGTCTGCACTGTCTGCTTTTCAGCCAGTAAATTTTCTGTGAACTGCCCAAATTGAATGAGGACCAGCCCATTTTAGAAATTAAGCAGGGTAAAGGTTAAATAGAATATTTATTTATATGTTATTTTTTTTAACAGAATTTCATTGAATGATATAGAAAATATCTACCTTAAAAGAAGGTGTTTACTTCCCAGAGGTGAGATTAAGAGAGGCTGCACTTTGGTATAGAGATTTTTATTTTCTGTTTTCACATAATAAATACTGACTTCTAGATTGATAATTGTGTGCTGACATTAAATATTGATTTACTTTCAGATATTTTTACAGTGTAGAATATGGAAATATTTTAGACACATTACATGCACATGATGATGCTGTCATCACTATATACTGGAGAAATGATCTTCTGTTCACAGCCTCTTGGGATTCTACTGTCAAGGTACATGTACTGTATACTTGAATATATCTTGTCAAGGAAAGCTCTTTCAATGACTTTGGCTTGTTTTGTTAGGTCAGGTGTTATTTTGTGCCCCCTGTGTTATCAATGACACAGGAGATACGTTGTGTCAGTCCATCTGTGTATTCATCTATCACACTTCCTGTGTATTCATCTATCACACTTTCTGTATATTCATCTTTCACACTTTCTTGTTTACTCAACTCCTACAGTTTTCAACCAGTTTAAATGAAACTTGGTGTACTTTGTCAGTATGATGTGGACATGTGCATATTTTTGGGGCTTTCATTTCCATTGATTCTTCCTAGAGTTATGACCCAGTTTTTGACATTTTTATTCTGTCAAGAATATTCAAAATAACAGGGGTCCCCCACTAGACTATGAAGATGTGTGCAGTGGAGATGAAGGAAATCTATTTTCCATAAGTGAATGTAAAATAATAGTAATAATTATAATTATTATTATTGTTATCATTAATGATAGTGATAAAAAATGATAGTAATAATAATAATAAAACACAGTTGTAGTGACAAACAATTTCTGCTAATATTATAATAATAAAAAACATGGTACCTGCGAATGTGATCTTAACCATTATATTTATATACAATTCAATAAGAATGGGAAAATCATTTCCTTGTATTCGTGCAGTCATCTTTATTGGTATATAATGTGACAGGATAAAATCAAACAATTGTGTTTCATCTACACTGAGGAACACTCTATCTATCGGTCTAGTAAAAAAAAACAAAAAACTTTAGGTGTGTGAATATCACACTTTTCTCAAATATCAAATTTTAATGTGTGCACATCTCCAGGTAGAACTTTAAAAAAATCTTAAAATAAGAACTCACTTTTTTCTGCCTAAAACATGGTGAAATTTTTAATATATTCCTAAATAAGTTTCTTTTGAACAATGAACAATTTTCTTTTAAAGCGATTAACCCACACATTGTGATTTGTAATTTTTGTCGAGCCTGCTTGCGGTGAGTCTGATATAGTCGCCACTTTAACCGGTTTGGTGTATGCATGCATCCGTGCCTGCGTGCATGCATCGGTCCATCTGTCAGATTTTGTCCAGACCATAACTTTGACTTGCATGAACCAATCTTGTTTATATATGGCATGAATGTTTACCTCAATGAGAAGGCATGTTATGCGCAAACCCCAAGTTCCTGTCTCAAAGGTCAAGGTCACAGTTGGAGATGAAAGGTGAAATTGAAGTTTTTCCGGAGCATTTCTTCTTGATGCGTGGGAGGATTTTGATATAACTTGGCCTGAATGTTCATTGTTATGAGACGGAGTGTCCTGTGCAAGAACTAGGTCCCTAGGTCCAAGGTCAAGGGTCACACTTATAGGTCAAAGGTCAAATTCAAGAATGACTTTGTCTGGACCATATCTACTTCATGCATGGAGGGATTTTGATGTAACTTTGCACAGTTGTTCATCATTGTAGGATGGAGTGTCTTGTGCAAGAACCAGGTCCCTAGGTCTAAGGTCAAGATCACACTTCAAGGTCAAAGGATACAAGAATGAAAACTTTGTCCACAGCATTTCTTCTTCATGCATGGAGGGATTTTGATATAACTTGGCATGAATATTCCCGATTATGAGACGGAGTGTCATGTGCAAGAAGCAGGTCCCTAGGTCAAAGGTCAAGGTTACACCTGACAGCTGGCGGGCTCTACATTCTGCCTGTGGGCAAATTTGTTAAAATAATTTGTCACCGAAAGACAAAATGCCACCATTTTTAGCTCACCTGTCACGAAGTGACAAGATGAGCTATTGTGACCGCTTGATGTCCGTCGTCAGTCGTGCGTAGTACGTCATCCATCGTCCGTCAACAATTTCTAAAAAAATCTTCTTCCTGAAAACCACTGGGCAGAATTACCCCAAACTTCACAGGAATGATCCTTGGGTGGCCCCCTTTCAAAATTGTTCAATGAATTGAATTCCATCCAGAACTCTGGTTGCCATGGCAACCAAAAGGAAAAACTTTAAAAATCTTCTTGTCCAAAACCACAGGGCCTAGGGCTTTGATATCTGGTGTGTAGCATCATCTAGTGGTCCTCTACTGAAATTGTTCAAATTATCCCCCTAGGGTCAAATACGGGCCCGCCCCAGGGGTCACATGGTTTATATAAACTTATATAGGGACAACTTTGAAAATCATATTGTAAAAAACCACATGGCCTAGGGCTTTGATATTTGGTATGTAGCATCATCTAGTGGTCCTCTACCAAGATTGTTCAAATTATCCCCCTAGGGTGAAATATGGCCCCGTCCCGGGGGGGGGGGGGGGGGGGGGGGGGTCACATGGTTTATATAGACATATATAGGGAAAACTTTGAAAATCTTTTTGTACAAAACCGCATGGTCTAGGGCTTTGATATTTGGTATGTAGCATCATCTAGTGATCCTCTACCAAGATTGTTCAAATTATCCCCCTAGGGTCAAATATGGGCCCGTCCCGGGGTGGGGGGTTCCCAAGTTTTACATAGACTTATATAGGAAAAAAAGTTTAAAAATCTTGTCTGAAACCACAACACTTAGACCTTTGATATTTGGTTTGTAGCATTGTCTTATGGTCCTCAACCAAAATTGTTCAAATTGCACCCCTTGGGTGAAAAGAGGCCCTGCCCTGTGGGTCCCAAGTTTTATATAGACTTGTATAGGAAAAAGCTTTAAAGATCTTCTTGTCTGAAACCATACGACCTAAGCTTTTGATATTCGGTATGATGCATTGTCTAGTAGTCCTCTACCAAAATTGTTTAAATTATGCCCCTGGGGTTAAAAGAGGCCCCACCCTGGGGTCACTTAGTTAATTTGTGAGTTATATAGGAAATATACTTAAAAAATCATCTGATCCTATTTCCAGGACTGTTTAATTATAATTACCTGATGACCCCAAGTAATATGATGTCACTTGACTGTGACCTTGACCTACTGACCTACTTTCTTGTTTTTTAAGATACAGCCTTGAAATTTTGATGACATACACAGTTTTGTACACAAATGGTAAAACTGAATTTCATTGACCATGAATGTGACCTACTGACTTTCTTAATATTTTATCATCAGTTTGACATTTGAAACATGTAGCTCATATTACTCAGGTGAGTGATCCAGGGTTCCAGGGTCATCATGACCCTCTTGTTCAGTTCACCTGAGCAATGATCACTCAATGTCCAGCATCTGTGGTCTGTCCATCTGTTGTCTGTCGTCTGTCTGTCAACATTTAGCTTGTGTATGAGATAGAGGCTGTATTTTTCAAGTGATCTTCATGAGATTTTGTCAGAATGATAACCTTGATAAAATCTAGGTCAAAAACTAGGTCATTAGGTCAAATCAAAGAAAAACCTTGTGTATGCAATAGAGGCCTTATTTTTCAACAGATCTTCATGAAATTTTGTCAGAATGATAACCTTGATGAAATCTAGTCCAGGTTTGAAAATAGGTTATCTGGGGTTAAAAACTAGGTCAATAGAGACTGTATTTTTCAATAGATTTTCATGAAATTTTGTCAGAATGATTGCCATGATGAAATCTAGATTGAGTTTGAATATGGTTCATCTTGGGTAAAAAACTAGGCCACTAGGTCAGATCAAAGAAAACCTTGTGTATGTAATAGAGGCTGTATTTTTCAATTGATCTTCATGAAGTTTGGTCAGAATGATTGCCTTGATAAAGTCTAGGTCAAGTTCGAATATGATTATCTGGGGTCAAAAAGCTAGGTCACTAGGTCAAATCAAAGAAAAACCTTGTGTATGCGATAGAACTGTATTTTTCAATTGATCTTCATGAAATTTAGTCGGAATGATTGCCTTGACAAAATCTAGGTCTGATTCGAATATGGTTTATCTGGGATAAAAAGCTAGGTCACTAGGTCAAATAATAAAAAAGCCTTGTGTATGCGATAGAGGCTGTATTTTTGAACTGATCTTCGTAAAATTATGTCAGAATGATTGCTTTGATGAAATTTAGGTCGAGTTTGAATATGGGTCATCTTAGGTCAAAAACTAGGTCACTAGGTCAAATTAAAGAAAAACCTTGTGTATGCTATAGAGACTGTATTTTTCAATTGGTCTTCATGAAATTTGGTCAGAATGATTGCCTTGATGAAATCTAGGTCAAGTTTGAATATGGGTCAACTGGGATCAAAAGTAGATCACTAGTTCGTACTAAAGAAAAACCTTGTGTATGCGATAGAGACTGTATTTATGTCTCCCCCAGGAGACATATTGTTTTTGCCCTGTCCATCCGTCCGTCCTTCTGTCCGTCCATCCTTCCGTCCGTCCGTATGTCACACTTCATTTCCGAGCAATAACTGGAGAACCATTTGACCTAGAACCTTCAAACTTCATAGGGTTGTAGGGCTGCTGGAGTAGACGACCCGTATTGTTTTTGGGGTCACTCCGCCAAAGGTCAAGGTCACAGGGGCCTGAACATTGAAAACCATTTCCGATCAATAACTAGAGAACCACTTGACCCAGAATGTTGAAACTTCATAGGATGATTGCTCATGAAGAATAGACGACCCCTATTGATTTTGGGGTCACTCCATCAAAGGTCAAGGTCACAGGGGCCTGAACATTGAAAACCATTTCCGATCAATAACTAGAGAACCACTTGACCCAGAATGTTGAAACTTCATAGAATGATTGGTCATGAAGAGTAGATGACCCCTATTGATTTTGGGGTCAATCAGTCAAAGGTCAAGGTCACAGGGGCCTGAACATTGAAAACCATTTCCGATCAATAACTAGAGAACCACTTGACCCTGAATGATGAAACTTTATAGGATGATTGGTCATGAAGAGTAGATGACCCCTATTGATTTTGAGGTCACTCTGTCAAAGGTCAAGGTCACAGGGGCCTGAACATGGAAAACTATTTCCAATCAATAACTTGAGAACCTCTCGACCAAGAATGTTGAAACTTCATAGGATGATTGTTCATGCAGAGTAAATGACACCTATTGTTTTTTGGGTCACTCCATTAAAGGTCAAGGTCACAAGGGCCTGAACATTGATAGCCAGTTCCGATCAATAACTTGAGAACCACTTGACCCAGAATGTTGAAACTTCATAGGATGATTGGTCATGAAGAGTAGATGACCCCTATTGATTTTGAGGTCACTCTGTCAAAGGTCAAGGTCACAGGGGCCTGAACATTGAAAACCATTTCCGATCAATAACTAGAGAACCACTTGACCCAGAATGTTGAAACTTCATAGGATGATTGGTCATAAAGAATAGATGACCCCTATTGATTTTGGGGTCACTCTGTCAAAGGTCAAGGTCACAGGGGCCTGAACATGGAAAACCATTTCCGATCAATTACTAGAGAACCACTTGACCCAGAATGTTGAAACTTCATAGGATGATTGGTCATAAATAGTACATGACCCCTATTGATTTTGGGGTCACTCTGTCAAACGTCAAGGTCACGGGCCTGAACATTGAAAACCATTTCCGGTCAGTAACTAGAGAACCACTTGACCCAGAATGTTGAAACTTAATAGGATGATTGATCATGCAAAGTAGATGACCCCTAACGAATTTGGGTCACTCTGTGAGAGGTCAAGGTCACAGGGGCCTGAACATTGAAAACCATTTCCAGTCAGTAACTTGAGAACCACTTGACCCAGAATGATGAAACTTCATAGGATGATTGTTCATGTAGAGTAGATGACCCCTAACGATTTAAGGGTCACTCTATTAAAGGTCAAGGCCTTAGGGGCCTGAACATGGAAAACCATTTCCAATCAATAACTTGAGAACCTCTCGACCCAGAATGTTGAAACTTCATAGGATGATTGTTCATGCAGAGTAAATGACCCCTATTGTTTTTTGGGTCACTCTGTTAAAGGTCAAGGTCACAAGGGCCTGAACATTGATAACCAGTTCCGATCAATAACTTGAGAACCACTTGACCCAGAATGTTGAAACTTCATAGGATGATTGGTCATGAAGAGTAGATGACCCCTATTGATTTTGAGGTCACTCTGTCAAAGGTCAAGGTCACGGGCCTGAACATTGAAAACCATTTCCGGTCAGTAACTAGAGAACCACTTGACCCAGAATGTTGAAACTTCATAGGATGATTGGTCATGCAGAGTAGATGACCCCTAACGATTTTGGGTCACTCTGTGAAAGGTCAAGGTCACAGGGGCCTGAACATTGAAAACCATTTCCAGTCAGTAACTTGAGAACCACTTGACCCAGAATGTTGAAACTTCATAGGATGATTGGTCATAAAGAGTAGATGACCCCTATTGATTTTGGGGTCACTCTGTCAAAGGTCAAGGTCACGGGCCTGAACATTGAAAACCATTTCCGGTCAGTAACTAGAGAACCACTTGACCCAGAATGTTGAAACTTAATAGGATGATTGATCATGCAGAGTAGATGACCCCTAACGATTTTGGGTCACTCTGTGAGAGGTCAAGGTCACAGGGGCCTGAACATTGAAAACCATTTCCAGTCAGTAACTTGAGAACCACTTGACCCAGAATGATGAAACTTCATAGGATGATTGTTCATGTAGAGTAGATGACCCCTAACGATTTTAGGGTCACTCTGTTAAAGGTCAAGGCCTTAGGGGCCTGAACATGGAAAACCATTTCCAATCAATAACTTGAGAACCTCTCGACCCAGAATGTTGAAACTTCATAGGATGATTGTTCATGCAGAGTAAATGACCCCTATTCTTTTTTGGGTTACTCCATTAAAGGTCAAGGTCACAGGGGCCTGAACATTGATAACCAGTTCCGATCAATAACTTGGGAACCACTTGACCCAGAATGTTGAAACTTCATAGGATGATTGAACATGCAGAGTAGATGACCCCTATTGATTTTGGGGTCAGTCTATTAAAGGTCAAGGTCACAGTGGCCTGTTCATGTAAAATCATTTTTTGGAAATAACTTGAGAACCCCTTGACCTACAATGTTGAAACTTAATAGGATGATTGGACATGTAGAGTAGATGACCCCTATTTATTTTGAGGTCACTTGATCAAAGGTCAAGGTCACAGGAGCCTGAACAGTGACTTGAGAACCACTAGGCCAAGAGTGTTGAAATTTAGCGGGATGACTGGACATAGGACTTTGCATTAGGGGAGACATGCGCTTTTTTACAAAAGCATTTTCTAGTTTTCAATTGATGTTCATGAAATTTGGTCAAAATGATTGCCTTGATAAAATCTAGGTCAAGATTGAAAATGGGTCATCTAGGATCAAAAACTAGGTCACTAGGTCATATCTAAGATATACTTGTTTAAACTCGAGAGACCACAATTTTCTCATGAATTTTTATAAAGCTGATAAATACAGAATGATCTCATGGGCAGCAATGTAGTTTGATGGTTTGATTTATATACATTTGTACTCGTCTACTGATTAGGGAATTCAGCGTGATTTACTTTGCCCTATATTGGTAAGAACCATTATTGTACTGAATAACATTACCTAAATAACGGACCATTCCATTTTTAGTTCCACTATTAGGAGAATAGTGGGGCTATACTACTCGCCCCAGCGTCGGCGTCTGTGTCAGCGTCGGCGTAACCCTTCTTGGTTAAAGTTTTTCGGCAACCTTTGTTTTTCTGTCATATCTTTGTTACTATTGCTTATATATTACTGTAACTTCACATAAACATTGTCCAGTATACAAACAATGTAGGTGTTTGGGCTGAGCCCATTATACCCAAGGTCAAGGTCACCAAGCTGTTATACTTAGGTTATATTTAAGGTTAAAGTTTTTCGGTAACCTTTGTTTTTCTGTCATATCTTTGTTACTATTGCTTATATCTTACTGTAACTTCACATTAACATTGTTCAGTATACAAACAAAATATGTGTAGGGGCTGAGCCCATTATACCCAAGTTCAAGGTCACCAAGATGTTATACTAAGGTTATTTTTAAGGTTAAAGTTTTTTGGCAACCTTTGTTTTTCTGTCATATCTTTGTTACTATTGCTTATATCTTACTGTAACGTTACATAAACATTGTCCAGCATACAAACAAAGTATGTATAGGGACTTGGCCGATTATACCCAAGGTCAATGTCACCAGGATGTTATACTTAGGTTATTTTTAAGGTTAAGGTTTTTGGGCAACCTTTGTTTTTCTGTCATATCTTTGTTATTATTGCTTATATCATACTGTAAGTTCACATAAACATTGTCCAGCATACAATGAATTATTTTCATGTTAAATTTTTTCGAAAGCTTTGTTTATAGACATATCTTTGGTACTTTAAAAGATAATGACTTGAAATTAAATATATTTGTTTATAATCATCTGCATGTGTGGCTACATACCCCATAACTCTAATTGTGTTTTTGACAGAATTATGCCCCTTTTGTACTTCAACCTTTTTGCAGTCTTCGCTTTCTAGATACTACTTTAATGCAATATAAGATAAAGACTTAAAACTTAAAATGTATCTTTATCATCATCATCTGCATGTGTGGTAACAATAACTTTGATATGTATTTTTGACCGAATTATGCCCCTTTTTTACTTAATTTTTTGAATGTTTCTCATTGCGGAGTTGGTGCAACCGTTCTGCGCCTGCGCGGAATTATTATCCATTGGAGCGCACGGCAAAATTACTCATTTTTTTGCATGTCCGCATGCATTTAGAGTATCAAATGCATAATATACTGACTAGAGGTTAGGGTTAGTATCACCATGGTTACAAAATATATACATTTAAGATATTTTCTTTCAAATTTAGTTAATCCGGTATATACCGGAGTCTGTAATATATCACAGGTGCACCAACTCTGTATTTAGTCACAGCCTAATTTTTTTACAAACTTGGTTTTCTGGACATAACTTTGGTACTATATAAGATAATGACTTGAAACTCAAACTATATCTTTATCATCATCATCTGCATGTGTTGTAACAATCCTAATAACTCAAATTTGTGTATTTGATGGAATTATGCCCCTTCAAGTTGTATCTTCCTTTTAAAGTAGAGGTCTCTTATTCAGACATATACTGAAACTGAAACTGAAACTGGTTTATTTGCTTAAACGCCTATTTCTACATTTAAAACATATTCAGTGGCGTTGTACAATACAAGTTGAAATAAAATATTAAATATAAAATATTTCAAATAAGATTAATTAAAACGAATTAAAATAGCAATTATTAATTTAAAGTTAATGATAATACTATATTTTAAAATATTACTAACATATAATTATCACAGACAAACATTAAATTTCTATCACTGTCACTAGCATATATTCATTTTACTGTCCAATTCCCAAATAGTGGAGCGTGCTGTCTTACGGACAGCTCTAGTTACAGGTAACTATAGGTAGCGCACAGTATTATGGCATTTAGAAGTGAAAACAAAACAATAACAAAAACTAAAAACTAATGATTTAGTCAGTGATTCTTTGTTGGGCCAGTGGTTACGTAAGCTGTTCTGTTTGGACAATTAATACTAAGCCATGATGCACAAAGGTACGATGACAAAAACATGAAATATATATATATATATCGCATGATAGTGCGATGAAATGATGTTGCAATGTTGATGTAATATTGCGTTTTCATCATTGTACCATTGCGTTTTAACAATCATACCATTGTGTATTCACCATCATACTGTCATGGTTTCACCATCGTACCACCACGTTTTCACCATCGTACCATCGTTTTTAACATTGTACCATCGTGGCTTCTCCATCATGCCACCTCGTATTCACCATTGTACCATCACGTTTTCGCCATCGTATGATCGCCTTCCTGTTAGAAATCATATCTCAATGTATTTTGTGAGAAGAAATCTGATGTTTTGCAAATGTTTTACAAAATGTTCAATGCTTTGTCCATTCAAACTGTGTTTTCAAGGCCAGGTCCTTTGTATTTTATGTGTACATGAAAGTAATAAAAAGCTGGGAATATTATTCAAACACAGCTTATTCTTGTTAGGATGTAGAAGGTACATAGTGCAATGTGAAAATGATATTGTATCAAGCCCGTTTTTTACTGACACATATGCTGTACCACTGTGCACTATCACCGGAGGGCAATGGTACGATGGTGAAAATGTATTGGAACGATGGTGATAATGCGATGGTATGATAATGAAAATGCGATGGCACAATAGTGAAAACGTGATGGTATGATGCTGAAAATGTGATAATGACGGTGAAAACTCAATGGTACAATGATGAAAACATGATATTACATCAACATTTCACCATCGCACCATTGCGATTTCATCATTGTTCCATCACATTTTCACCATCATACAATCGTTTTTTCATCATTGTGCCATAGCACCTTGCATTTTTGTCTTCGTACCATCATACTTCGCCATTAAGGAATCAATAAAAAGTAACAACACTGTAATTATTCTAGGACTCCGTGACCTTGATAACGATAACAACAACAACGAATGCTAGTTCATACTTCTATTGATGATTTTACATGACTATCAAAATATATATTTATATAATTATAAGCAGTACATTTTATTCTTTCAGGTAAGTTGACAATTAAAAAGATGTTGGTGAGTAAGGTCAAGACGGCTTAAAATGAAGCTTTATCAGATTAACACTGAAAAGCTCTTAAAAATAGGGAGTGCAAGGAGCGACCAGAAGCGACCAGTTGCAGAACTTCGGAGACCCCAATTTTAACCCTTGTTGCACTTACAATTGTACTTGCAATGACACAAATTAATTATCCGCAAATCCTTGCCGTTGCCCGGCAATTAATATATAATACTAATTACCACTCGCCGTCGCCCAGCAATTAATACATAAACCTTGTTACCGCTATCGCCGTCACCTGGCGATTAATACATAATCCTTGTTAACACTATAGCCGTCCCCCGGAGATTAACACACAATCCTTATAACCGCTATCTCCGTCCCCCGGCGATAAATACATAATCCTTGTCACTGCTATTGCCGTCCCCTGGCAATTAATACATAATCCTTGTTACCGCTATCGCCGTCCCCCGTCAATTTAGTAGAACCTGTGCGACATATTACTTACTGTTTATCTCAAAAAACGTCCTAATAAATATGAGGGTAGTTAGAAGAACGCCTAGTCATAGCTATCTGACCAGTCCTTTACCGCTCATTTAACCCAAAAGTAAATTTTAGAATCCTATAAATCGCAATTCACCCCTAGATCAGCACTATCGGCTAAAAATAGGCCATAGGTATGCAGTAAATTTTGATTCCTGCATGGAATTTGCCCTCAGAACACCCCTGATTGCACCTTGCCATAAGAATTTTCCGCCGTCATGACAAGTTTAAATTGTTTATCATTATATTTCTACATAAAATACAATAAAAGTGTTAATTAGATATATAGTACACAAAATAAAGTTACAGCCATAAAGATTATATTTGAACACAGAAATTGTCTTTTCACAGTATATTCCGAAATCCTCGAGTTATCCAACACCATTGCTCTTACAAGTATTTAAGGAAGGAACTGTTAGAGAACACTTTAATATTTCAAGCTAGACTTTCATTATGATAAAAATTCACCTTTACACAAAAAGGTCATTGTCACATATAAATGATGTTACCGTCCTGCAATTCACATATAAAGGAACGAAATGATCACTGGTAAGTGATGACAAATTAATTTCAATGTTACTTGTTCCCTAGGGAGTTCCATAGGCAAAACTTCAGTCGTTTCCAATGTATTCTGTTATTAATCCCCCGCCACAAGTGGTAGGGGGTTATAGGAATGGTCTCCGTCCGTCCGTCTTTCCATCCGTCTGTCCGTAACACTTTCGTGTCCGCTCCATATCTCCTACACCCTTTAAAGGATTTTCATGAAACTTGGGTCAAATAATCACCTCTTCAAGACGATGTGCAGAACTCATGAATCAGCCTCGTCGGCTCAGGGTCAAGGTCACAACTCAAGGTCAAAGGTTTGAGCCTTCCATTTTGTGTCCGCTCTATATCTCTTAAACCCCTTGAAGGAATTTTATAAAACTTGGGTCAAATGATCGCCTCATCAAGACGATGTGCAGAACTTATGAGTCAGCCTTGTCGGCTCAAGGTCAAGGTCACAACTCCAGATCAAAGGTTTGAGCCTTCCATTTTGTGTCCGCTCTGTATCTCTTAAACCCCTTGAAGGAATTTTATAAAACTTGGGTCAAATGATCACCTCATCAAGATGATGTGCAGAACTTATGAGGCAGCCATGCAGGCTCATGGTCAAGGTCACAACTTAGGGTCAAATGTTTGAGCCTTCCATTTTTTGTCTGCACTGTATCTCCTAATCCCCTTGAAGGATTCATATGAAACTTGGGTCAAATGATCACCTCATCAAGGCAATGTGCAGAACTCATGAGTCTGCCATGCCAGCTCAAGGTCAAAGGTTTTAGCATCCCATTCCGTGTCCGCTCTATATCTCCTAAACCCCTTGAAGGGTTTTCATCAAACTTTGGTCAAATGATCACCTCATCAAGACGATGTGCAGACCTTATAAGTCAGCAATGCTGGCTCAAGGTCAAGGTCACAACTTAGGGTCAAAGGTTTTAGACTTCCATTTTTGTCCACTCTGTATCTCCTAAACCCCTTGAAGGATTTTCATCAAACTTGGGTCAAATGATCGCCTCATCAAGAACTCATGAGTCAGCCATGTCACGGCAAGGTCAAGGTCACAACTCAAGGTCAAAGGTTTGAGCTCTGTATCTCCTAAACCCCTTGAAGAATTTTCATGAAACTTGGGTCAAATGATCACCTCATCAAGACATTGTGCAGAATTCATGAGTCAGCCATGTCAATTCAAGGTCAGGGTCACAGCTAAAGGTCAAAGGTTTACTGTTTCACTATCCGTAACAGTGGCGGGGGATTTAGCTGTCTTTCAGACTGCCTTGTTCAGCCTGAACAGCTCATGGGACGACTCAGTTGCCCAGTAACATCAAAGAATATTGAACGCTGAACTGAAAATATAAAATCTAGGCAGCAGCATTCTAGTTTCAGTAACATCCGATAAGTATTGTCTGTTAATTCTGATATATAAAATGATCATATCCAATAATTAGACATAATGGTGTGGTGGGCGGGTTTAATTTTGTTTCGAGTGCAGTGTAAGAAAGAGGCCGATTAATTAAAAACAAGGCTAGCCTTTTATATATTTCTTATACCACGTGATTTTAACTCCACGAAGTGCAGTAGGCTGCGAAATAAACATCTCCATTAAGGCCAGACTTAAACGTTTATTAGTGTACATGTTCTAAATTTATATATACTTCGCCAGAATAAATGAGATTAATATTAAGAATTAATCTGTATTATGGTATTCCTATTATACCTTTTCGTCAGGAGTTCAATCCCCAATTTTTTTTTTTTCAGTTTGCATTACATACTTTGTGTAAGTGTTTGTTTTGTTTCTTATTTTCATATAGAATTGGTAGTATCTATAAATCAGTCAATCCTAAAGTTATGGTCGGGAAATGCTTTTATTAAAGTGAAGAGAAAGATTGTTATAAAACTTATACAACTAACTCATTTAAGTTTGAAAATATCACAGGAAAGCTTAAAAAACATTAGATCATTCCAAAGGTGGAGTGTATTTAAACATGATTACGTGTCAATTGTGACATATAATTTTAGCGAACATGTTAGAATTAGATTTACTAACTCGTTTTTCTTCATTAAATAGTATTTAAGAAAAACTATAAAGACAAAACTTAACAGGTCTGGGACTCTAACTCACTACGTAAAAGTATAATGTGCTAGGCCAATGAGAAATCATTGACTGCATCATAAATTATTAAAGTATAGTCGTCCGCGGTATTCTCGCGTCATTGGTAATTTCGCCGTATTTCCGTTTTGCACTGCAGCGCCATCTTGACATTGTTTACAAACAATCTACTTTCATTTTCAATTCAAATTTTAATCAATTTATCCAGAATGCATAGAATTTTGGTGAGTTAACTTTCAAAATAGTTGAAATACTTAAATTTCTATCCAATTAAACCCAAATCCTGTATTTTTCACTTGTTAACATCGTTTTCGCCAATGTTTTGTTTATGTCGTCTGTTATAAATAGGCCCGATTGGGATGAACAACGATCCCACAATGCCCCGCTTCCCTTTAAAGGTGGATAATCAGATTTTGGCCATGTAACGGATTTGTTCGAAACTTTAGCATCTGATCATTTACACTCATTTATGTTCACTTAACACTTAATACAAATTAGATTTTCACTGGAGGTATTTTTAAAAAAAATTTCCTATCCTGGTTGCCTAACCAAGATAGAGTTATTTTATCATAAGTATAAATTTGATAAACATACTTTGCCTAAGGAAATGTATAAATATTAGACATATGGTAATATATTTGTAAAATATCTGCATTAAAAATTATGTATTTAGATGGAATTCATTAGAAAAGCAAGTTTGAAAAATTATTATTACCTCCCTTTGCCTATCTTGGTTGCGCAACCAAGATAGATTGGAAATAAATGAATTCAGAAGCTACACACAGCTTTAAAACTTGCATTTTGGTTCAGATTGTTCAATAGTTGATATGTCTATCAAATGCAAATGTAAAACTAGACATTGTATCGAAATAAAAAGAAATACCCAGCTTTTTATATACTTTCATATTAAAGGGGAGTAATTACAAAATTTTATAAAAATAATAAAATATACATTTCAAATAGGAATCTAACTCTATGTAATCGGTCTTTTTGTTCCTTAAATAATTCTCTACCAGAATATAGAAAAAGTAAAAAATGTCATTAAATGTTGTTTAAATGTGATTGACCACCTTTAATTCCCGCCTTGGTACCATAATTTCCGAAATGGACTAATTTTAGTGGTCACATACAAAGGTTCAAAGGTCAGGGTTCTGAGAAGGGACAGCTCTTTCAGGTGTACACGCAGTCAAAATGAATAAATTGTTAAGTACTGGGTGTGGAACATTTCACATAATTTTACCAATATTGTTGTAATTAAACTGTTATTTTTACAAACAGACACAGAATTCCTTAGAGTACCAGAAATAAACAAATATCGTGGTATGTAACCTAACAATAATTCTACAACTACAACAACAACATCTTTAACGCGAAAATACCAAGGACATAAAAAATCAAAATGATAGAAAGTGTACATGTTGACACGTGATTGTCGGGAGTATTTTAATTATATTTTGTGTCAAAACTTGTATGTTTTGATAGATAATGAATTATTTTAAATTAGTTTAAAAACAAAATAACTTATATTTTCATTTGCTTGCTTACTGTATTTAGTGTCACTAATACCCCGAGAATATAGGGGAACAGGCTACTAAGTGTACTGACTTCATTTTATGTTATTGTTTTGTTGTTTTTATTTCAAAATGTCACATTACTGTGAGATATCTATACATCTGCGCACTATTGATAATCATGTGGATGTTTGCTGATGGGAATTCCATTTTTTAGCTCACCTGTCACAAAGTGACAAGGTGAGCTTTTGTGATCGCGCAGCATCCGTCCGTCCATCCGTGCGTAAACTTCTGCTTGTGACCACTTTAGTGGTTACATTTTTCATGGGATCTTTATGAAAATTGGTCAGAATGTTCACCTTGATGATATCTAGGTCAAGTTCGAAATTGGGTCATGTGCAGTCAGTAGGTCTAAAAATAGAAAAACCTTGTGACCTCTCTAGAGGCCATATATTTCACAAGATTTTCATGAAAATTGGTCAGAATGTTCACCTTGATGATATCTAGGTCAGATTCGAAACTGGGTCACATGCCATCAAAAACTAGGTCAGTAGGTCAAATAATAGAAAAACCTTGTGACCTCTCTAAAGGCCATATTTTTCATGGGATCTGTATGAAAATTGGTCTGAATGTTCATCTTGATGATATCTAGGTCAAGTTCAAAACTGGGTCACGTGCGGTCAAAAACTAGGTCAGTAGGTCAAAAAAATAGAAAAAGCTTGTGACCTCTCTAGAGGCCATACTTGTGAATGGATCTTCATAAAAATTGGTCAGAATGTTCACCTTGATGATATCTAGGTCAAGTTTGAAACTGTCTCACTTGTCATCAAAAAGTAGGTCAGTAGGTCAAATAATGAAAAAACCTTGTGACCTCTCTAGAGGCCATATTTTTCATGAGAGCTTCATGTAATTTGGTCAGAATGTTCATCTTGATGATATCAAGTTAAAATTCGAAACTGGGTCATGTGCGGTCCAAAACTAGGTCAGTAGGTCTAAAAATAGAAAAACCTTGTAACATCTCTAGAGGCCATATTTTTCATGGGATCTTTATGAAAATTGGTCTGAATGTTCATCTTGATGATATCTAGGTCAAGTTCAAAACTGGGTCACGTGCGGTCAAAAACTAGGTCAGTAGGTCAAATAATAGAAAAACCTTGTGACCTCTGTAGAGGCCATATTTTTCATGAGAGCTTCATGAAATTTAGTCAGAATGTTCATCTTGATGATATCAATTTAAAATTCGAAACTGGGTCATGTGCGGTCCAAAACTAGGTCAGTAGGTCTAAAAATAGAAAAACCTTGTGACCTCTCTAGAGGCCATATTTTTCATGGGATCTTTATGAAAATTGGTCTGAATGTTCATCTTGATGATATTTAGGTCAAGTTCAAAACTGGGTCACATGCAGTCAAAAACTAGGTCAGTAGGTCAAATAATAGAAGAACCTTTTGACCTCTGTAATCTATCTAGATTAAGTTTGAAACTGGGTCAACTGGGGTCAAAAACTAGGTCACTAGGTCTAAACATAGAAAAACCTTTTGACCTCTCTAGAGGCCATATTTTTCAATGGATCTTCATGAACATTGGTGAGAATGTTCACCTTGATGATATCTAGGTCAAGTTCAAAACTGGGTCACATGCAGTCAAAAACTAGGTCAGTTGGTCTAAAAATAGAAAAACCTTGTGACCTCTCTGGAGGCCATATTTTTCATGAGATCTTCATGAAAATTGGTGAGAATGTCACCTTGATGATATCTAGGTCAAGTACAAAACTGGGTCACATGCCTTCAAAAACTAGTTCATTATGTCGAATAATAGAAATACCTTGTGACCTCTCTAGAGGCCATATTTTTCAATGGATCTTCATGAAAATTGGTCAGAATAAACGACGTCATACTCAGTTCATGTGGGGACAGGTGAGCGATTCAGGACCATCATGGTCCTCTTTTTTATAAACTGGGAAACCCTTACCAGATATTGTAGACGAATGTTTTTATTTAAAATTTGATAGGAAAACAACGATTTTCAACAGAATTTGAGGAATACATAGTTAGAACATGGAATATAGGTGAATATAGCAAAAGTTTGATTCTTTTTTAAATCCGACACCACATGTAGATGTTCACTTTTACATTAATAAAGAATTGCTGAAAATTACAGATATTCTTATAAGTTAAAAATCACATATTAATTAAAATGGAGTTTGATAATAAAATACACCGTTTCCTCCTCACTTACTGATAAAGTTATAGGATTACTGGTAGACAGCTTTCCAAAAAATAATGACCCCTGTTTATTGGAACCATACTTTGAAAGTCATGAGTACCCAACTGAGTTAATGAAGACAGAAATCCCTTGGCCCACTACCAAGAACTAGGCCTTTAAGTTATAAACAGTTGCCGTTAACTTAGACTTTCTACCCATAATACACCTGTTTTGCACATTTTTTCAGGAACTTGACACCTAGTTGACAAATCCCCCACATGTATTAAGGGTTGGCGGATGAATTGGTTTTCAAGGTATTGATAATACAGGCCGGTAAAAAGTGATCTTTGGTTAATATATACATTGTCAAATGTTTTACTTTTCATTTCTAGTTGTGGCAGCTGCCGTGTCCCTCTGCAGATGAAGGTTTTATTGCTGCAGAATATTTTGTAAGTCATTAAAATTATTCATCTACCTGTTTTGGTATTTTGACTGCAAATTAATTCCTGGTAGTTTTGTCGAGGAAAGTAATAATAACTAAAACCAAAAACCACTTATTATGTTGCTCTGATTTATTACCTTATTGCCATTGTTCTATTTTCAATGATATTCACAAATAGATTAACATGCCCATTTAAAACATCATCATTATCTTCAGAAGTATAATAAGCTACAAATCATGAGTTCTTAACAATGTAAATATGTCTGGACAGGTGTCTTTCAAATCACAGGGGAAAAATAATGAAAAGATTATCATTTCCTCCTACCAAGGACATACCAGTCATAAAGCACCTGATCTTTCTCAAGATAAAAGACAAAACTACACATGCGCTTTGCGACATCATGATTATGACATCATAAACTACAGGTGCAATTTTATGATTTACAGTGTCCTTCAAAATGGTTAAATAGCAGGCAAGAAAAATTCTTTTACATGTCTGCCAGTGTCAGACAGGTTTTTTTTATAAGATCTTCAGAAGCAAAGAATGCAACCCAAAAAACATAATATTGGACATGATTTGATTGAGTCTGTTCATGAGAGGTAATATAATGTGTAACAGCCCTCACATCCACTAGCACTTGCTAATGCTTGGTTTCTCATTCCCGGATGACCCTGAGGTTGGGGTGGAAAACACAGTCCTACACATGCAGGTTCATAAGATCCTTACAACGTACAACATATATTTCTATATTACAGGTTCAGTTAGACCATGACCATGGTGTTAGTGATTTAGCTGTTGATGAGAACTGTGATATACTTGTTTCTGCAACCAGAGAAGGACAACTTTATGTTTGGGATCTACAGAAATATGCTCTTAAAAACGTTTTTCAAGGTATCTGTATTTTATATAAATGGAACTCGGTTATTATGAAAGAAAATGAGTAAATATCTGAATAGAAATTAATGTCAAATTTCTTCCAACAGTCATTTAAAAACTTCAATCTTTGTTCCTTCATTCATAAAAAATTTAACTGCTACGCAAAGAGTTAAGTCAGAAGTCACAAGATAGGCCATATCAGACAACCGATATCTCATCCTAGATTACTAAAATATTACTGGGGACAAAAGACATCTAACCAAGGTGTCACGAATCTACTTGTCTGGTAGAGGTTTTCTATTTGTCATAAAAATTGTTATTACAAATATTTACCACAATGTTGAGCATATGAGCCGTGTCATGAGAAAACCAACATAGTGGGTTTGCGACCAGTATGGATCCAGACCAGCCTGCGCATCCGCGCAGTCTGGTCAGGATCCATGCTGTTCGCTTTTAAAGCCTACTGCAATTAGAGAAACCGTTAGCGAACAGCATGGATCCTGACCAGACTGCGCGGATGCGCAGGCTGGTCTGGATCCATGCTGGTCGCAAAGCCACTATGTTGGTTTTCCCATGGCAGGGCTCATATAATGTTTTTGCTGGTATTTATTCATGTTACTATTATGTTTCAGCACACGAGGATGTAATAAATGCTATTCGTCTTGATCAAGGTACGCTATCAGTTCTTTGTTGGCATTCTCACCATAACTTTTCCAAAGGAACAGTTGTGATTTACCCAAGACATTGTTATTTGTCAGATATATTTTAGAAAATAGTTGGCATATAAGTTTATGGTACTAGAAGTCATTTTTATTTTAAACCGCATACATTTGTTTTCAGCTCAGCTGGGCATATAGTACGGTACTTGAGATGAGTTATTTTGATACCCCTGTGTCTGTTGTCTATCATTGGGCATCATCTCACCTGTGTTGTCCGTGTTCAACAATTTTACTGTTAATACTCAGAGGTCATAGTGTTTGCTCAATCTTAATAGAACTTTGTCAGAATATTTCATTCAGTAAAATCTTGGATACTTTTTAAACTGAGTCACTTGGGATCAAATACTAGATCACTATCGTAGAAATTTGCCACCTTTTCTACCAGATCTTCATAAACTTTGTCAGAATATTTGTCTCAGTGTTTAGAAAAATAGGTTATCTTAGATTAAAAACTAGGTCACTAGGTATGATAATTTTTGTGGAGCCCCCTTGCAGAAGCAAGACATAGTTGTCCAAATGGCTGTTCAGTGTATGTGTATGCGTCCGTGCATGCATCCATATGGATTTGATTGTCTGGACCCTAACTTTGACATGCATGGAGCAATCTCATTTATATTTGGCATGAATGTTAACCTCAGTGAGATGGAGTGTCATGCGCAAACGGCAGGTTCCTATCTCAAAGGTCAAGTTCACACTTGGAGGTCAAATGTTAAATTCAATAATGACTTTGTCCGGAGCATTTCTTCTTCATGCATGGAGGGATTTTGATGTAACTTGGCACAATTGTTCACCATCATGAGACGGAGTGTCATGTGCAAGAACCTAGAATTACTTCCCTTTGTTGTTACGATAAATAGCTTATATTGTAACTTTTTTATTACTGGTCGTAGGGAAAAATCAAGTCCACTTTTCTGTAGTACAATATGCATGTTACATCCAATTTTCTGCGGGTAAGGATTTTTATGTGGACTTAGATTTACCTAACTTTGTTGTTACTATAAATAACTTATATTGTAACTTTTTGCAATTATTTTTTATTTGGCATAAATGTTTGCTTCAATGAGACAGAGTGTCATGTGCAACTCCTAATCCTTTTGACAGCTGGCGGGCTCAACATGTTGCCCGTGGTCATCTAGTCTACAGAACCTGTGGGAAACCTGGTCAGAATGTTTGTCTGCATGAAATCTAGATTGTTTTCTTGAGTGGGCGATCTAGGTAAAAAAAAAGCTAGGTCACTATGAAAAAAAAAAATGGTGTTAACTCTCAAGAGGCCACATTTTTATACGCCCGTCTCTGAAAAGTGGGGCATATTATGTGAACACTCGTGGCGGGCAGGCATGTCCACTCTCAAGTCAAACAGTTTTCATCTGATCTTCACCAAATGTGGTGACTATGTTTGTAGGCACCCTGAGCCAAATTTGATGGCCAGCAAAATCGGCCTAGGCACTCTTGGTTTACGGTCCTTGAATTACTCGAAATCTGCAAACTTAGCCTTGTCCACCCTCTAAGTTGAACAGTTTTCATCCGATCTTTACCAAACTTGGTGACAATGTTTGTGGCCAAGTTCGATAACGAGCCAAGTCGCCCAGGCACTCTTGGATTATGGCCCTTGAATTACTTAAAAACTACGAATTTAGCCTTGACTGCTCTCTAGGTCAAACAGTTTTCATCTGATCTTCCCCAAACTTGCAGATAATGTTATGGGCATAATATCTTGACCAAGTTCGAAAACCAGCCAAATCACCGCAGGCACTCTTGGATTATAGCCCTTGAATTACTTGAAATCTGCCAATTTAGCCATGTCCGCCCTCTTAAGTCAAATAGTTTTCATCCGATCTTTACCAAACTTGCTCACAATGTTTGTGGGCATAATACCTCGGCCAAGTTCGATAAACAGCCAAATCACCCCAGGCACTCTTGGATTATGGCCCTTGAATTAGGCCAAGTTCGATGACAGGCGTATTTTGTGACAGTCTGGCACTGTTGTTACTTGATCTGTTTGAATCTTTGTCTGCATGTTTGTCTCTATGAAATCAAGGTCACATTTGTATCTGAGTTACCATTGATCTTATGCTAAGTCACTAGGCCAAAACATAGAAAAACGTTACAACACAAGGTCACATTTTCTACCTGATCTTTATTGTATTATTGTCAGAATTGTTGTCTCAACAAAGTCTTGAAACAAGTTCAGAGCTGCCATCTGGGTCAGAAACTAGGTCACAAGGTGAAATAGAAAAACTTTGATAACACACTAGAGGCTATACTTTTTACATGGTCTATGACAATGGACGGAATGTTTGTCTGAATGAAATCTAGATGTGTTTTGAAACTTTACCTTCTGGGTAAAAAGACTAGGACACTGTGCCAGATCAAAGAGATAAATTTCAACACATTTTCTCCTTCTTCATCATAAAACTTTGTCAGAATATTTGTCTTTTTGAAATGTAGGTAAAGTTCGATACTCTGTAACCCAAGCTCTGAAACGGGGTTTAACTTATTAGTCAAGTCATAGAAAATACCTTGTTTACACCCTAGAAGTCTAGAGATCACACTTTCTACTAACACTTCAATCTTTGTTATAATGTTTATATTTATTAAGTCGAGGTCAGTATTGAATTTTTTTTAATAAGATCAAATAGTAGGTACTTTGTCAGATAGTAAACAGTATTAACACTTAAGAGACCATCTTGTATGTACCTGATCTTCATAAAACTTTGTTAGAAGAAATATTTCTGAAATTTAGGTCAATTTTGAAACTGGATAATGGAAGATTAAAACTAAGTCACTTGGTCAAACTATAGAAAGGCATTGTTAAAATTCAAGAGGCCACATTTTTTATCTGATCTTCATGAAACTTGGTAAGAATTTGGTCTTTTTATAATCCAGAATAATTTGATAATTGAGGTACTTGGGTCATAAAACTAGGATATTAGGTCAGTTAATTGAAAAACATGGTTAATGATCTACCTGATTTAAATAAAACATGGCCAGAATGATTGACTTTTAGACATCTTAGCATGATTAGATATTATCTGGGGTAAGAGCTACTTCAGATGAGCAACACTGGGGCCTTCCGGAGCCTTCTTGTTTAGTTACATTAACATGTAGCACAATCTGTCAGCCAATTCCTATGTCCAATACTTTTTAGCTCGACTATTCGAAGAATAAGTAGAGCTATCCTACTCACCACGGCGTCGGCGTCACACCCTGGTTAAGTTTTTCGTACCAGTCCACATTTTGACAAAGTCTTTTGAGATAAAGCTTTGAAACTTTCAACACTTGTTTACCATCACCATGTTCAGTTATAGGCATGAGTACATAACTCTGTCAAGCATTTTGCAAGCATTTTGACTGAATTATGGCCCCTTTTGACTTAGAAATCTTGGTTAAGTTTTTCGTACCAGTTCATATTTTGACAAAGTCTTTTGAGATAAAGCTTTGAAACTTTCAACACTTGTTTACCATCACCATGTCCGGTTGTAGGCAAGAGTACATAACTCCATCAAGCATTTTGGTTGAATTATGGCCCCTTTTTGACTTAGAAATCTTGGTTAAGTTTTTCGTACCAGTCCACATTTTGACAAAGTCTTTTGAGATAAAGCTTTGAAACTTTCAACACTTGTTTACCATCACAATGTCCAGTTGCAGGCAAGAGTACATAACTCCATCAAGCATTTTGACTGAATTATGGCCCCTTTTGACTTAGAAATCTTGGTTAAGTTTTTCGTACCAGTTTATATTTTGTGTAAAGTGTTTGACATATGGCTTTGAAACTTTTATATCTTGTTCAGTATAATAGTCTCTATCAATAGGCAAGAGTACGTAACTCTCTCGTCTTTTTTGGCTGAATTATGGCCCTTTTTGAACTTGGAAATTGGTTCTGTTTTGTATATGTCCATGTTTTGTCAAGACTATTTTACATATGGCTTTTAAACTTTAAACACTTGTTTGTCATTATGATTTCCATCTGTAGGCAAGAGTACATAACTCTGACAACTATTTTGACTGAATTATGGCCCTTTTTGGACTTTGAAATTTGTTCAGTTTTTTTTAACAAGTCAGCGTTTTGTCAAAACTATTTGAACTGTGGCTTTGAAACTTTTAATTCTAGTTTATCAACATGATTTCCATCTGTAGGCAAGAGTACATAACTCTGTCAACTATTTTGACTGAATTATGGCCCTTTTTGGACTTGGAAATTAGTTGAATTTTTCATATAAGTCCATGTTTTGCCTAACATATAACTTAACATATTTGCCATCATGGTCACACATTGCCATTTAGTGCAAGACTAATCGAAATCCACAAATACAGGAACATTTTTTGTTTAATCCATTTTTTTGTTTAGTCTGAAAATCTATGGAAATATTTTGACCCCATTCTTCAATCAATTCTTCGAATAGTCGAGCGCGCTGTCATCCGACAGCTCTTGTTTATGTATTTTCTTGGTACCTTTCATGACATATGCATTCATTTATTTTTCTCCAGGTTGCAACAAAATTGTTAGTTGTGGGGCAGATAGCTATTTAAGAATAATAGACTTGGTGTCTGGTACAGAAATTTTCGTGAAAGATATTAAAGAAGTTGTTCTGTAAGTACCTCTTGAAAATATGTCTTGAGGATATGATTTTGATTTTATCCATCCATGCTGCTGTATGTCATGTACAGAAGATATATGTTTATTAAGCTCCTACTCATTACTCTATTGATGGGACCTCCATGGTTGAGTTCACTGAGTTTGAATCACATACCCCTCACAGCTGTTTGGTTGATCATCACTAGGGATGTAGAACCCATTCATGTGAGGAAACCCTCCAGCTGGTTTACCCAGGTGCCCGCTGGTGTCTAAAGTATTGCCAAAAAGGACAACTAGGGTCTCAAGCCATTAAAAGATAGAAAGTGGCCATATTACCTATAATTTTGGTAGTGTGACTTTAAACTCGACAGACACAAAACTAACAAGCTTCACAACAGAAAGTCCACCATGTATGTAGAACTGTTTCGTGTGAGGAAGTTGTCCTGCTGGTTTCAAGAAGAACTTTTCTTCTAGCACTATTTATGAGTTTCTGAAGTAATGCCTGGAGGGGCAGTTAGCAAATTCTTCCATCATCAAAGCTTAAGGAACTTTGCTGTTTAACAGTTTAAACAAAAGAAGTTATTAAAAAAGCTAAACAATGGTAAAACTGAAATATATTTATTGAATGTCTTTATTTTGAAAACTAGTTTCAGAAAATAAATTTTAGGGCCACAAGAGCTAATAATATAGACACCTTGGGACACATCTTTCACCAAACATGGTCTGAAACATCTGTGTATGAAAAGAATTGGAACCACTGCCTTACCCTTGCATGATTGTAAGAGGCGACTAATAGCTGGGTCTTAACACTTGGTTTTGCTGTAACTCTGTGATTCCAGCAGGTATACAGATTTTGATTCCATACCTCATGTTTTTATTTCGATGTAAATGAGATGTGAAATCAAAATTTGTAGTCCTGTTTGGCGCCATATAACCTATACTGTGTTGGTGCACCGTAAAAACCAAATAAAATAAATAAATTAATTAATTATTGCAAAGTCTTCTCCCAATTTTGTATAAATAAGGCACTCAGCCCGTGTTAGCCACTATTAGAATTAAAACTGGAAATACATTTAAATGAACTCTTCTCTTTAACCACTTTATGGATCTTCATCAAACTTGGTCTGTAGCATTATCAAAATTATGAGCTTTGCTCCTTTTAGACCTAGCTAGAGCTGAAAATAAAAATAGTTTAAAACGATTTCTTGTCACGAACTGCTACATTAATCTTGATCAAACTTGGTTTGTTGCATCATAAAGTTTTTCCCAAACTTATTCAAATGGGGGTGCTCAGCCCTTTTTAGGGACTGCTTGAATATAGAATAGAAATACTTTTTAATAACTTCTTTTCATGAACTGACACATAGACTTTCATCAAACTTTGTCTGAAGTATCGTTATAAGGTCCTTTCCCATATTTGTTCAAATGTTCGTTATTCAGTTTGTTGTACATACATGTATATTCAATGTCAAGCAGTAAAGGTCAGGTGAGCGACTTGGGGCCACAATGACCCAATTTATTATTTTCTATTCATTTATATTTCATTTTCACTTACAATATCATTTGATTAGGGATTTAATGGTGAAAGCTGACAAAGTTTTGCTTTAAATTTCTTTGTCTGTGAAATATGTGTGAGATTTCAGAGAATTTTATTTTGCCTCGTAGGTGGCTTCCTTATGAAGTTATATCCTATTAGTTTTAATTGCAAATTGTGCAGTTATAATAATTGCATTGCTTTTGAAAGTCAACAATATTATTTGCATTTAGAAGCCATGCCTCGAACCGATTACTGTCTGTGCGGTATTAAAGAAGTAACAATTTATTTCACAGTTTGCAAATAATAGCAGAAGTATAACTATTACAGATGTCATTCAGTTTACAGAATTTAATCAGATTTTTTTTTATTTTTGTAGTTGTCTGGCGATGGTTAATAACATAGTTATATTAGGAACCAGTCGTGGCTGGGTACAAGTATGGGATATGGAAAAGGTGCAAATGCTGCATCAGTTTGAGGCACATAAAGGTATATACCTTGCTTAATATTAATATTTTGCACATTTCCCTCTTTAAACAGTGTGACAGAAATGTATATTGATTGATGTTTCATATGTTTAAAACAAGCACGTTTTTTTTCTCCACATCATTTTAGAAGCTAGGTAGTAAGAAGTTATCAACCAGATTAGGAACAATAATGAAATTTTGTTTTAAACATTACAGTACATATTGTACAGTAATTTCCAAATTATGTTTATTCTATACACAGTATAATTAGTATAACCGATAATATATGAAACATCAGTCCAGGTGGAGACTGTAGTGTAACAGACCAGCAGTCTCACCATCGAGCCAGTATGGACCTCGGCTCTTACAGAACTGTTTTGTCCTTTCATAATAACAAGATTTCTGCTATTATTTTGGAAGTTTGAGAAAGGTATTAAAGAATAACGAAAACTCGTGGGAGACAAAAAGTCCACTGAGAGGCAGTATTCTCTTTTCAGTCGCCAGCGGCGGGATAGATATTAAAATACAAGCTCATTTATTACTTTGTTTGTTACAGAGTCTATTGCGTGGTTTGAATTTAATTTACCGGTTTCATTTTCAACAGAAAAAGGAAGCAAAATTTGTCAAGTAATTGTAAGTTTTGGAAGAAAATTGTTTCATCCTTACTACATGCAGAAAGGAAATTTCATTTCACTTTTAATAACTAGCAGATGTTTTTCATTTACTTTTAATCAATATTTAAGATTTTTATTTCAGTTAATGTTCATGCACATCTATTACTATCTTATATTATTAATCTCAATATTAATTCAGTGGGTTTAATGTTGTTATTACTTGTAGGTGCGGTTACTTGTTTACATATGACAGACGATATGCATTTGTTGTCAGGCAGCGAGGACAGATCTGTGTGTGTCTGGAAACCGTCAATAAAATGATGCCAATCATGCCGATTGCCAGTTCAAACCCTTCTTTTACACTGCACTTTCAGTTGAACCTAAATATTTTGGTATTACAGTCAAACTTTTCTATAAAGTCCACTTTTTGGAGATACAGCAAGTGGTCATTATTCGCAGGTTCTAATGCACTGTAAATGAGCCACGCCATGAGGAAACCAACATAGTGGGTTTGCGACCAGCATGGATCCAGACCAGCCTGCGCATCTGCGCAGTCTGGTCAGGATCCATGCTGTTCACTTTCAAAGCCTATAGCAATTAGAGAAACCGTTAGCGAACAGCATGGATCCTGACCAGACTGCGCGGATGCGCAGGCTGGTCTGGATCCTTGCTGGTCGCAAACCCAATATGTTGGTTTTCTCATGACACGGCTCAAATGTTAAAACAGGAAACAGAAACAGCGGGTTTTAGAGCCAGGAGGTCTCTGTTCAGAGGTGGTCTTAGGACAGGTTTGACTGTAACTAGAAATGATGTTTGTGTATGTACATACAGTGCAGTGTTGATTATTTAGGGAAAGTGAGGGGATTGGCCTGTACTGCGATTCGACGCACTAAGGTCACATATTCCAGTTGTTATGGGAGGTGACATTATGTTAAAGACATGCTATAAAAGACCATAAACATTATAAGTGTTTGCTTAAAGTATTTGTATCTGCCACTCTACTAGCTACCCTGCTGTCAGTTGTGAAACACTGTTGGACCAGACCTGTTGGTTATGGTAGCTATATAGTTCCTTTTTATTTAAAGTAAGGTAAAGGATACAGGTTGTCATTGACATGTATCTGTATTAAGGATTGCTTACCTAGAAATGGTACAGAAGAGCAATAAATATTCTTGGGAAATCTGATATTTCTAACGTCAGCTGTGATTATTTTGTCATTTTGTCTGAAGTTTTAATTTCAAATAGGAAGTGTCTAGGGGTACGGAACCGTACCTCTAGAATCTGATCCAAGTTTTAAGTGAAGATTGGTTAAGACTTATTTGTTATTTCATTTTCAACAAAATTTAAGATATAAATAACCCTAGATCTCCAGAAAAAGGAGGTCCGTACCTCTAGAACACCCCTAACAGGCGTGTCTAGAGGTACGGATCCGTACCCCTAGACACTTCCTTTCAAATATTGGTGGCATACTGATAAATGTACTTTAACTATCCTGATTTCCAGTTTATCCGAAAACGTCTGCGATAAATAGGAAACTTTCAGATTGGTAAGATAAAAGTACAACTATCATGATTGTGTTGCAGAAAAAGGGAAATCGGATCCGAGATAGACATTTTCCCTCGAACCAAAATGAGATCTATCATCGACTTTATGAACGTTTACGGCACAATGTATACGTCCGCTAAGAACTGCTTAATAGTCCCCTACCGGTGGAACACCGGAGGTGACTGTAGGAATGCCCTCCGTCCGTCTGTCCGTCCGCAAATCTGGATCCTGCAATTACTCAATAAGTGTTCAAGCAAGGTTCATAGAACTTGGTATGTATATAGAGGGCAATATGTAGATAATGCACGTACATAACTTATACTTTTAGGTCAAAGGTCAAGGTCAAGTAAAAATTGTTTCCACTCCATAACTTTTATTTACATTGATGGATTATCTTAGTGGTAAACAGAGACGTTCCCCATGATGAGACAATTTGTCAACAAATGATCTATGTTTGTTGGTTAAAGGTCAAGGTCATTGTTTATGGTCAAGTGGAAATCTGTTTCTGCCCCATAATTTTTATTTGCATTGAAGGACTTTTTATTACTACACATAAATGTTTTCCATGGGCTATTTGTCGGGCACATGTCCCAGGGTTGTCGGTCATAGGCCAAGGTCACTATTGAAGATCAAGTAAAAATTTGTTTCCGCTCCAGAAATTATATGTGCATTGATGGATTGTCTTAATACTGCACACACATATTCTTCATGATGAGACAAATGTGTCGCGTGCATGATCTATGCTTGTAGGTGGTCATTATTAAAATGTAAGTAAAATATTTTTGTTTCTTAAATCCTTAATACCTTGAAGCATTTTAGTTTTAACACTTGTCAGCATCTACAAGGGACGAACACTAACAGAGTTTTATACCCGTAGGGGACTTCTGTATAATGCCACTACAATACTCGGTCACTTGTTTGATAAGGAAATACGTGAAAGTTGTGAGATTGATAATGAGAGATAAGATTATTTCATACTGGTTTTTTATTTGGAATATTCGGCCTTAAAGTTTACAAAATTTGGTCTGCTATTGCCATGCTTCTTTAAATGTATATTCTAATGCACTCAGTTTGTAACACGTAAGCTGATTGGTTGTTGATTTCAAATTTGCAGTTGTGGTTCCTAGTATAGAGATGCAAGTTACTCGTGCATTGTTGGTGTAACTAAACAAAATATAAAGCATACTTTCAGCAATATTGGTCAGAGTTTGAAGTTGTTTAATCTCTTGCCATAGAGAATCTCCCACCTTTCTAAAATTCCGCATTTGGTAATTGAGATAATTTGGCTCATTTTGATGTCCTAGGTCGTATAAACCCGGTCACGTGCTTCAGCATGTTTTTAGCAATTCTTAGTATTCAGTAATTTTTATTTTTTGATTATGAATATTACCATCTGGCTTTCCCTGAATTAAGCAGACCATTACAGACAACTAGAATAACTTGTAAACTATGTCTTGATTTTATTGGACATTTTCTATGGAAGGGACACAGTAGCAGTGATGTAACTAATATGCGAGGTTCTGTAAAGTTTTAAGAACACAGTATTTGATGAAGCCATGCGTAAATAAGAATTTAAAATATAACTAGTCCCACTCGTGACGCAATTTTCAATTTCAAATCAAAGTTTATTCAGATTTTCTGTGAATGGAACGTCAGGAAGGTATTTAAAGTCACGGGGATTGGGTCCAAGAATTAACCGAGGCATAATGCCCTTTAACATCGAAGGAGTAAATGTTTTCAATATCATACGGTAGTCTGTCAATATGGACGACTATTATTTTAACATAGTGATGCATATATCAAAAATACCCCGACCTTTAGAATAGGATATTTGAGCTTTACAATACATGTCAAATGTCTATTACTGAGATCTATCTTGTTACGATTAATGAGGAAGGAATAATTTAAATTAATGAGGAATGAATGATGTAACATACTATGAAAAGTTAAGGATATTCCCTGCACCCAGCAAATGTTTGTAGGAGGGAAAGCCAAGTCTTAGTTCACTATATGCGCTTAAAGGTATTTCCGTTATTTTAAAGAATGGCATTAAAATTCTGTCATATCTTGCTTGATGTATCGTTTAAGAGTTTGAAGAAATACACTGTTCAGAAACAATCATATTAGAACATCGAAAATGCACCTTATAGCTCAGAAATTACTAGACACCTCGAATTTCCGCAGTCCCTTCAGGTTTTTCATATTTTCAGTTTCCACCCCAGTGATTATTACGTGCTACATTTTGGTTGTAATATTTTACCGTAGTGTGACGCAATCTTCCAGCCAGTTTCGATCATCTTTAATCTTGTAATTTTCAAAAGAATGTTACACAAGGTTATGTATTATTAAAGTGTTATGGGTATTAGCTTTACAGTACACTTAATGGAAAGGATTAGAACGAAAGAAAAGTCTTAAAGTGTTCTTCTCCTAGGTATATTTGGAATGGGTGTTTTACTCGGCTCTAAGCAGAATATCTTCTCTTGTTGTTACAACGTAGAATAAAATTACTTATATAATCTCAGATCTAGAAATTTTGATAACGGGAAAGAAAAACTGTTGATAGAACAGACTGAAATAGTGAAACAGAATTTGATGAATTACAGTGACACGAAAAGCCAATATTGGAATCTTCCCACTCAGTTTTATGTACATGAATGCAGTTGTTAAAAGTAATTTATGTTTTATTTTGTATGCAAATTAAATGTAGAAAGGTAATCATTATACTTGTTAATTTATATATTGTTCGTATCATATAAATTTTTTACATTTAGAAGTCGCTTATTGCCTGTTCAGTAAATGAAATAAAAAATATACTAGATGTTGTGTGTACTTTTCTCCATTTCACCCGTCTGGCCTTGTTACAAGACACGGTTTCGTTTAATCTATTTTTGAGAAGTTAGACGGCCCGACCATGAAAGTTGAGAACGAGGTCATACAAATGATCTCGTGAAATAAATAAAAGGACAAATGTAATATAAACTGGACAGACTTTGAAAATGTTAAAGAACATTGCCATGTCGATAAAATTAGATACTAAGAGAAAAGAGCTGAATAGCGTAAATGAAACACCTGATATGGTGCAAGCTTAAAGCCTGATAGAACGAGTGAAAGCTACAAAATATTAAATAAGGTAGGTACCTAAATGGGTATAGTTTTATTCTATACGAAGTATATGGAGAGCTATCCTACTCAACCCGGCGTCGGCGTCCTTCCGCGTCCCTACCTTGGTTAGTTTTTTTAACACTCTCTCTTTTTTTTCTCCTTATCTCTGAAATTACTTGATGGATTTGTTTCAAACTTAAAACAGTTATTCCTCATCGTCACCCACATCATATGGCACAAGAGTCATAACTCTCACACCAATATTTCATGAATTATCTCCCCTTTTTACTTAGAATTTCAGGTTAAAGTTTTGATGCACTTTCACTCTATCTTAATTAGTACTAAATGGATTTGATTCAAACTGAAAGTAGTTATTCCACATTATCTACCACATCATATGACACGAGGTCCATAACTGGTACCAATATTTAATGAATTATCCCCCACTTTTACTTAAAATTTCAGGTTAAAGTTTTGATGCACTTTCGCTCTATCTCAGTTATTACTAAATGGATTTGATTCAAACTTAAAATAGTTCTTCAACAACATCACTCACATCATATGACACAAGCGCCATAACTCTTGCACCAATATTTGATGAATTATCTCCCCTTTTTACTTAGAATTTCAGGTTAAAGGTCAAATCTTAGGCAGTCCTATTGTAACTGATCTGTGTGAAACTTGGTCAGTTTATTTATTTTGATGATATTTAGGCCAAGTTTAAAACAGTCATCAAGGGCAAAAAAACTAGACCACCAGGTAAAATCACAGGAAAACCTTGTTAAAACGCCAGTGGTCATCTCTTCTACTTGATCTGTATGAATACTGGTCAGAATGTCTTTATGAGATGTGAAACCAAAATTTGCAGTCCTGTTTGGCGCCATATAACCTATACTTTGTTGGTGCGCCGTAAAACCTAAATAGAATTAAGTCTAGGTCATATCAGGAAGGTCTAATACGTATCAGTTGTTCCAGGTCCTATGGAACAGGGTTATCTGGGGGTCAAAAACTAAGTCATTTAAATCGTAGATAAACCGTAGCGACTCGTTAACATTTCTAAGTAGAACATTTATAAAATGTGAGTGCTGTGGAAGTGACCAGAGGTAAAAACATATTGTGCGAAGTTTGCATGGTATTCTAATAAATTACTATAATAGAGCGCAGAAAGAAGTGAACTTCTGCCACGCTTTTGAAATAGTCGAGGAAACCAAAATTCGTCCTGTTTTTTACTAATATATAACGCGTTTTTTTACTCATAGTCATTTTTCAATGTCTTATATACCTTTTATTCTGAACATGGTCTACCATTAACAAGTTGAAATATTTCACTCCAGCTAAGGAAAGCTTTGGAGCTCTTGATCAGGGCGGTCGGACTATTTGCCTCCATCTAGGCATCTTTGGTATAAAACTAGGCTACCAGGTAAAATATTAGAAAGTCCTTGTCAACACTTTGGCGCGACATTTCCACTTGATCCATGTGTAGAGATTGTTCACCTTCACGATGTCCAAGTCAGGTCAAAATACTAGAGGCAACAATTTCTATTGGATCTAAGTAGGCAGAATGTTTACCTTTATGAAAATAAGTAATGTTTGAAACTGGATAATCTCTAAAACTGGGTCACTACGTCAAATAATGGAAAATTTTTTTTTTACATTTTCTTGGACATTTCGCCTGGCGATAGATATTTCAGCGTTACTTTTTATCAAAATGTGGAATTTATCCCCACCCTACACACACACCAAGCCAATATTTGAAACGTTAATGTACTTTCAAACGACACAATAAATATGGTATCATTAGTGGCGTCAGAATTCTAAGATGAAATTTAAACGTGCATATTGAAAACAATGTATATTGGCGGATTTTCTGTTTCAACTAAATGAAGTTGAAAAATCCGTATAAAATAAGCTATTGTGGTTTACGTTGTAGTGTGACTGATTAAGGAACGTAGCACCTTTGTATATTCATCCTTGTTCTACTTTCCCCTTCAAATCCCCCCCCCCCCCCCTCCCCCTCTATCTATATTTGGCATAAATTAATATGTACTTGATATATGTTTGAAGCAACCCGTCTGTAATATGTTTCCATTAAAGCGGGCCTACTTTGCAAATGCGTGGCTCTGAGGCTGTGTTTTTGGTGCTCTATGCATCCGAGAAATCTACCCTTACCCGTTATCTTTTGTGATCGAAGGGTTACCTGATTATAACCGTGATGGCTAAATGAGTTTCCCATGACTATAAACTTTGTCATATGTAAGTATAATAAGTAATCCTGAAATTGTCTAATTTCTTTTCAAATTTGTCAACATTTGGCAAAAAAAACAGGTGAGGAGTTAGAAAAATTGTCGAGTAATCTTTATTTTGAGAACGTGTGTCTAAAAAATCTGCCTTTCTGTTGTGCATGAATGTTAGCAAAATATTCTTTAACGAATGTTGTTTCATTTATTTACTATCTTGTGAAACCTCAGCGTTAGCCCGATAGCTGAATTTGTTATTGAAATTTAAAACTATTTCCTGTTTTTCATGTTTTGATAATTTAGAAGATACTGAGATATCTTTTAGCTGCAGACGTAGGCGAGATGCTCCTCCGGCAAATTGTTTTACATTTGAATTGTGTTTTCATTTTTCAGGTATTTTAACAATACCATAAGTGGAAAAAAATGATATCCGTGTAGTAATGACACCCGCTTTTTATAACTGCATCATATAAAAACCCAGTTAAACGTACTTCATTATTTGGTATCACGTTTCAAAATTTAAAGTATCGGCGAATATCATATCTGATGAGTGTCATTTGAGATCTGATACAACATTATGTCTATGCAAAAGTGTTTTATTTGGTAAATGATGTAAAATATGCATACAAAACCACTTGCTTTGGAGCACACCAGTTTATAAAGTAAAGTTATTCATATTTCTATTCTTTTACTTTGTATAGGTGAGTTCTATGTTCATTTTTTGATACAACATTCCTTGACATTTATGAAAATTGATAATATTAAGCATTGCTCAGGTAACATCTTGTCACGCAATTACAACGGGAGGATTTGTCTCGCACAAACCACAGAAAAATTTTGTCTCAACATGGTAACAGTATTTCTACCATTATTACGAAAGTTGGAGGAAATTACAAAAGAATAATGAAAACTCGCGGGAGGCAAAAATCGCTCGGAGTGGCAATATTCTCTTCATTTCAGTCGCTAATTGATCGGCGTATAGTTGGCAGTACAGCAGTTGTAGCAGTTAACTGCTACTACTGCCAGCAGTTACAGCAGTTAACTGCTCCTACTGCCAGCAGTTACAGCAGTTAACTGCTACTACTGCCAGCAGTTACAGCAGTTAATAAGTTGTTACAGTAGTTTATGTTACTACCATTAAATATTTTGTTTCCCATTCTTCACAATAGACGTTCATATCAGTACATCAAAATGCTGTCTCATATTGCCATTTTCCCTTTATTTACTGTTATTTTACAGAGGGATGCGCTCCCTGTCCCCAAACCCATGCTCCTACGCACATGGTAAAGTAAGTTTTAACAAGTTTGATGTAATTAATTCCCCTGATTTACTCGTTATGAAAATGAAAGTAGAAAAATCGCGATTTTCCAGACAGTTACATGTTTAGAAATGGTTTCGTAAGTGGCCCGGGTACGTTTTCTTAATAAAATGAATAAATGTATTTTATAGGCATAAATATTCATTGGATTATCTTTAATAATTACTGAAGTGAAGACAGGAATAAATATTGACAAAAAGTTGTTTGCGATAAAATCGGATTTCCTGGCTCCGTATAGACAATTACAATGAAACTAGATTTATGTATTAGTCCTTCGCACAAGGTAGATCTGGAAAACGAGGAAAGTTTGGGGGTCCCCCGCTCCGCCCCAGACCTTTATTAGCGGATCGGACCGGGTGGCCGTTGTAGAGAGGGTTGTCCCCCACCAGGCACGGGTGGCCGCCATTCCGGGAAAACTCTTGTTTGGGAGGAACCCGGGTCGAGGTGTGAGGCGGGGGTGGGTCGGGGGTGGCCTAAAATCGTTCCAGGAGTTAATAGGAGGTCCCTACGGGACCTTTATCTAGGGTTGAGACCGGGTGGCCGTTGTAGAGGGTGGCGGTGTATGGGGGGCCAGCATAGTGGCTATTCCGGGAAAACTCTTGTTTACCCGCGAGCGGGTCTCAAAGTTGGTTTCAGGCCATTTTCGGAACTTTTCAATTTTTCCAGTTTGGACGCCCCCAGCTCCGCCCCAGACCTTTATTAGCGGATCGGACCGGGTGGCCGTTGTAGAGAGGGTTGTCCCCCACCAGGCACTGGTGGCCGCCATTCCGGGAAAACTCTTGTTTGGGAGGAACCCGAGCCGAGGTCGGGCGCTGTTTGCCGTGAAAACTCTTGTTTTTGAGAAATCGGGGCTGTGTGTGGTTGGAGTGGCTTTCTTTCAGAGCCGAGGTCGGGCGCTGTTTGCCGTGAAAACTCTTGTTTTTGAGAAATCGGGCTTGTGTGTGGTTGGAGTGGCTTTCTTTCAGCAGTAAATACACCAGAAATATATACGAAACTTGTTTATTGCTCTTGTTGGATGTAACAAGAACCTTGTTAATTGCTGTCATAAACCATTTTAATGCTAGCAGTAACAGGAACCTGGTATATCACTTTCATAAAATATTTAACCGCTGGTAGTTACGCGTAGAAAACTGGTATACTGCTCTTATAAACCATTTGACTGCTGACAGTAACACAAGAAAACTCGGAAACTGCTTTCATTGGTCATTTCACTGCTTGAAGTAACAGAAGTCTGGTAAACTGCTCTCATAGACCACTTAACTGCTGGCACAAACATAATTGAGATTACTGGTCTTACATAATTTGTATGAGAATTTTAAACTGCTCGTATATACCAGTTAACTGCTAGCAATAACAGACATAAAAACTTGATCAAATGTTCAAATAAACCATACTGATAAACTGTTCTTAGTCCTATTTAAATGCTGGCAGTTACATATATAGGAGACTGGTAAACGTTCTTATAAGCTATTTAACTGCTGACAGTAAAATAGTAAGAAAAATGACGAAACTGCTCTTAGTAATACTGTTTTATTGCTGGTGGTTGCATATCCTGTTCTTAAAAACATCATTTAACTTCCTGTAGTGACATATACATGAAACTGATGAAAGTAATCGCAGAAACAACTTTTAACTATGGACAGTAACATTTATCTGACACTGATACCAGATATCGTCATTTAACTGCTATCATTATATAATATAATGTTTATAGGAAATATAGAAAACTCAAAAATTCGTATATTTTAACAGCTGTCAATATCATATAGAAATCAGCTGAAACTGTAGTAAGTGACAATATGTAACTGCTGGCAGTGACATGCACAAAGAAATGATAAAGCATGTCGTAGAAACATCATTTACCTGCTGGCGATAACATCTGTAACGGGCTGAGGAGTGTACGAATCCCGACTCGGCACTTTTCCCGCTTCATTATCGTGGAAGAAGCACAGATGTAAAATCATTGCACATAACACTTAGCAACAGAACATAACAAGTCTTTGGCAATGTCCGTAAAAGAAATGACCATTGAGTAATTTTGTAACAAAAAAAATGAATATCCTTGGACGTTGCACTTGCACGATCCAATTACATGAAATTTAATAAGAATAAATGAACGCGCACGAGACTTCGTTTACAAGTTTGAAAATAGAAATAGATTAAGAACGCTTCAGTATACGATACGGACAAATGTATGTGTGAAGGGTAGGTTTGACGGCCTATTACACATCTGAATTATGCCATTCCCATCACCTAACTGGTAATACAGCTTTATTAACTGTTGTAACTGCTGGCAGTGGTAGCAGTTAACTGGTGTTAGTACACACGATGAATTGCAGTCACTGCTGGAAGTTAACTGCGATACGCAATAAACTGCTGTAACTGCTGGCAGTAGGAACAGTTAACTGTTGTAACTGCTGGCAGTAGCAGCAGTTAACTGCCCCTACTGCTGCTACTGCTGTACTGCCAACTTCACGCTGATCGCTAATCGCGTGACAAATCTTAAATTATAAAGCTTCTTTTCCACACTGTCACTTGGTTTAACCACATTCAGAATGAAAATTTGGTTTTGCTTTAATACCTAGCAGATCAATTTCTTCAATTTTAAATCCAATTTTAAGGTTTTAATATTTCACATAATGTTCATTCACGATTGTTTCTACCTCCAGTTATCAATTTCAGTATTAATACAGTGGTGAGTTTAATATTGATATTATTTGTAGGTGCGGTTACTTGTTTACATATGACAGACGATATGCATTTGTTGTCAGGTAGCGAGGACAGATCTGTGTGTCTCTGTAATCCATTAAATGATTCTTGCAAATTACATGTACCTGTTAAAACCATTCATACAAGGCATCTCTCTTCAAACAAGTCATATTGTCTAGGAACCACAAATCTTCCAATCAAGTATTAAGTTGGTTAAAATTCTTATATCTGCATTACACATTTGAGCCGTGCCATGAGAAAACCAACATAGTGGGTGTGCGACCAGCATGGATCCAGACCAGCCTGCGCATCCGCGACATGCTGTTCGCTTTTAAAGCCTATTGGAATTGGAGAAACCAGCGGTCTTTAGGTCTCTGTTATGAGGTGGTCTTATCACAGGTTTTACTGCAACTCTAAACAACTGTTTGTGTATGTACTTGATTTATTAGGTAAATCTGAGTAAGTTGGTCTTTACAGCTATTCGACAACGGCCATAATGTTGTTGAGATCCTATAAAAGACCATTAGCATTATTAGTGTTTGCTTAAAATATTGGAATCCACCACTCTACTGGCCACTCTGCTGTCAGTGGTGATACATTGTTGGACCGGGCCGTCTGGTTATGATACCCTGGATAGTTCCTTTTTATTTAAAGTAAGGTAAAGACTACTGGTTTGCATTTCAACCACGGAAACATTAATCTGTATTTAAGGATCGTTTACGTCCTAGAAATGGTACTGGTACTGATGATCAAACCCGGACAGAAAATGAGGTTTTTACCTGAACTTTTTTTTGCAATTGAATCATGGTGCTATCAAAATAAAGCTTACATTTGCTGAAAACTTACATAATCAAATCTATATTTAGTACGCAAACTTGCGTGAAGTGAGGCCGAAAGAGGTATGTAAATGGGGACGTACGAAACGTTGACTGTGATAATTCGACCACTTGTCATTTACAAAATTTCCCTCATTGAACAATCCAAAAATGCTGAACGTCATTCGGATCATAAGAAAAGTGACCCAATGTCAGGCCTTTATGTTGTTGACAGTGAGATGCGTTTAAAAACACCTCTTCCCAGTAATTGGATAAATATTTGTTATACAGATAAATGTAAGTCATTTATTTATACAGAATTTTACCAATTTTGTTTTTGCTTACATCAGTTGGTGTTGTAAGTGGTTGCTATTAGATGGTGTGTTCAATTATATAAATAACCAATTGCAATCGAATAATTCCAAGGTGGCCGACTTTATCATCTGTCCGGGTTTATCATCAGTACCAGTACAGAAAAGCAATAAAATTAATATTCTTGAGCAATGTGATATTACTGACGTCAGCTGTGACTGTTTTGTCCGGAAGTTAGAATTTCAAATATTAAATTGATGGCATACTGATAAATGTACTTTAGCTAACCTGAATTCCAGTTCATCCGAAAATGTCTACAATAAAAAGGAAACTTTCAAATTGGTTAGTTATTTAAAGTGTATCTGTACAACTGTCATGATTGCGTTGCGGAAAAATAACATAACCCGACCAAAGATTTACAGTTTGCTGATAACAAGGTCTAGAATGACGCGAATCAAAATGAGATTTTGTTATCATCGGATTTATAAACGATATGACACAATATATAGGTCCGCTAAGAATTGCATTTTTATAAGGTAATACGTGAAAGTTGGGGCGTTGAATTCTTCATGTGAGGAAGCCATCCTGCTGGCTTACGAAGGGCCGGTGGTTCTAACCTGGTGCCCGATCGTGATGAAACAAATGCACAGAGGGGTACCTGGGGTCCTCTTTTTTTCAACATCAAAGTTGGAAAGTCGCCATATGACCTATAAATTGTGTCGGTGCGACTTAAAACCCAACAAAAGCAAAACATACTGGTATTTTACTTGGAATATTCAGTCTTAAAGTTTAGAAATATTAGTCTGTTATCGCCATGCTTGTTTACATTTATATTCTAAAGCACGCAGTTTGTAACACGTAATTTGACTGGCTGTTGATTTAAACTTTGATTTGCAACGGTGATTCCTAATATAGAGATGCAAGTTGCTCATGCATTGCTAATGTCACTAGACAAAATATAAAAGCATATTTGCGGCACTACTGGCCAATTTGGAAATAGTTTAATCTCTTACGTCAAAATATTAAAACAGAGAAACTCCCACCTTTCTAAAATTCCACAATCGTTCATTTGGTAGATGTTTTCAACATGATGAGCCAACTTGGCTCATTTGGATCTCCAAGGTCGTACAACCACAAACACCGTATCACAACATGTTTTAAGTAATTATAAGTAGTCAGCAATGTACATTTTATATTCATGATGATTACAATATGTTTTTTTTTTTCTTGATTTCAGCAGACCAGTACAAACAACTACAATAACTTGTAAACTATGCATTTTTATTTGACATTTTCTAGTAGAAAGTTTCACACCAACAGTGACGTCACTAATATTCAAGAGATATATTCTATGAAATTTTCAAGAACAGTATTTGATATAGCCATATGTAAATAAGCGGTAAAAAAACTAGTCAAACTCATGACGTAATTATTACTTTCAATTCCATGTCATTCTGAACTGTGTATGGACAGTACGGAACGTATATGTCACGGTCTGGGACTAAAAATTGAGGCATGTTGCATCTAAAAGTCAGAGGAGTTGGTGTTGGTCTTAACGGTAGTCCGTAAATATGGATGGGTATTATTGTAACATAGTCATGTATTTATCAAATTAGATATCTAAAAAACATTTTGAGTGTTAGATTAGGGTAAAGCACACTCTTAGCGGTATTTTCAAAATTTTCAATTTGCACCCCAGAATTGAATTTCTTATGTGATATGGAAGGCCTAATATTTGACTGTGTGTGACATTAACTTACTAGCTCGTTTTGAACAGAAAACCTACCGAGTCATACACAGATACACAGAAGTACGCATGTACTCAGTGTATTTGCTGAAAGATAAGCAACAAGATAAACACAACACCATTCTTCGTAAGTCGACGATCGTGTTTTTAATCTTATTGAATCTTATTTTAATATAGAAGTTGCATGATTATCGACATAAACTATTTGCGGTTGGATTGCTGAGAGAATTTGAACAACCCTTGAAAAAACCTTGTATTTTATGACTGGTTTAGTAAGGATAGGAAACATTTAAACGCATGTCTCTGGAAATACAAATAATATTAGTTCCTATTTCAATTTATTGCAATTTATACCTCCTAAGAAAAGACTTATTGAAATTCACCACTTGAATGAAATGAAATTTTGAAAAATGCAAGACATAACGATTGTAAATGTCAATTGCTTTCTACGCGGCGACATTTATGGCGGAACGTGTTATCGATTTGGTGAAACATGAATGAAGCAAAAGATGAATTGGGGCCTCCATCAGTCCATGGTCAAGTGGCTAAGGTGGTCGACTGTCAGTAACATGTCTCTCACTGGTGTGTGTTCGAGCCTCACTCGCGGCGTTGAATTTTTCATATGAGAAGCCATCCAGCTGGCTTAAAGAAGGTCTGTGGTTCTACCCAGGTCACTTACATTTTTACGGAATATTGCAATCACTGAAAACATTTTATTTAAATTGCATTATGCGAAATAAATATTCCGACATAAACTTTAGTAATTTGACCACGTTAACTTACAAAAACAATTTCGAAATGAGGAATACATTTTAACTAGAAGTGTTAAAAACGTGATTTCACTTTTATTGCTTCTTTAATGTCAGAGAATCTTTCTATTTGTCGCTGAATAAAATCATTGTTTGGAGTTCAGATACGAAGGAATTATATCACGAGGTCGCAGTCCGAGTGATATGATAATACGCATCTGAACGACAAACGATGATTTTATTCAAAAGCAAATCACTGTTTGAGATATACTGCTTCGATTCTAACACGTAATCAAGGAATTTAAAGTACAATTTTGACGACATCCATTAAATATTTGACTGTTATCTGTTGGTTTCTTTTCCAGCGCGCCGTTATGCCGTTTGACGCTATGACGTAATAATTATGACGTCAGAAAAATGAATTGTTGTTTAATAACACATTTTTCAGCCTTCTTTGTTTAATAGGAAAATTGAAGTGTTAGAATTAAGAAATAATATATCCCAAACAGTGATTTGTCGTTAAAAATCATTGTTTGGAGTCTAGATGCGAAGGAATTATATCACGAGGGCGCAGCCGGAGTGATATAATAATACGCATCTAAACGACAAACAATGATTTTATTCACGCACAAATCACTGTTTGAGATATATTATTTCGATTCTAAGACGTTATCAAGGAGTATTACCCAGCAAACACACAACGTTAAGACAACGTTGTGTTTTAGTTGTATGTTAGTTGTGTTATTTTACAACGTTGTGACAACGTTGTAACAACGTTGTGACAACGTTGTAACAACGTTGAGAACTATTCAAAGTAGTGATTTGAAATGTATAGGAGAAAGCCCTATGCAAGCAATGTGTGAATGTACTGAAAAGACCCTATAAAAAGACACACTGAGTTTTTATCTGAATCTTGTAAAATCTACAACGTTAGTACAACGTTGTGCAAACGTTGGGCTACAACGTTGTGTACGTAACAGTGCTGTAACTTTGTCACAACGTTGTTAAGTAACGTTGTCACAACGTTTTACTCAAGTTTGAATCACAACGTTGTTAAGGTAACGTTATATTAACGTTTTTACAATGTTGCCAATTTTCAGTGAAAGAGTAGTTATGAAAGTATATTCAAAACTGACAGTTGCCTATAAAAGCCTGCCTACTAGTGGAGCTACCGAGGTCGCCTGCTCAGCAGCTGTCAACTGCCTCATACACGAACTGCTTTGCTACTCCCTCATATACTAATTTTTTTCGCTCGATTGTGAAGAATAAAGCTTTGAGTCCGTATCCGGGAAAACCTTCGTTGGAATGGCGTTTAATGAGGACGTTAACTGTCATGACCCATTATTAGGGTTCAAACCCACGTCTCCGTGGTAAGCAGCCGGCACCTTGTCTCCAACACCACCACTCCCCTTCTGCCGCAAAACATTGCCAATTATATAGGTAATTTGTACAGCATATGCTGTATGCAGGTCTAGAATTTTCTCCTTTTTTTTATAGATATTCTGTAAATATATGTACAATCCATATAAATCTGAAGTCCAGAAGATTTTTCAGTATAAATTTATATAGACTGGTTGCATGAGATCTGTTAAAATTACAATTTAAATCATAACTGCAAGTTTAAATGAAATTTTTCACTCATTACATTAGCATGTAGATCTAGATTAAAAACATAGAAATTATTTTATACAGATGAATCACTTTATTTTTTTCACATTTTCCAAAAATTCAAAGTTGTCAATATTGACAGAAAATCACACAAAGAAACCTTCATATGCATTCTAAGTTTAACCCTGCAGTTTTGACTAAACTGTAATTCAGATATCGATACATGAATCAAATACACCAAATCTTTAATTAAATTTATTGACCGAAAGATGTTTAAATTTTCGGATAGAATTGAGCTTCTTCTAAAGAGCAGTTCAGCTCAAAGGAGAAATATACTGTACAAGTTCCCGAATATTACTGCGGAGTGTCAATTTTTAGAAGAATATGCCCCCGGCCCCCACCCCAACCCCGCCCTATCATACCTGGGACCTACGCTTAAGCAAATTATGTATTTACGAGGGTACATCAGAAATACTGATGACCTGAACTTAAAACTTCTGAAAAATAAGCTTGTTTCTTGAAATAAATTAGGTTATTCTAGTGTCAATATTTTGTTGTTGTTGTTGTTGTTGTTGTAGTATTTCATTATGTAAAGCTGACTTCGTAGCGATAGGTTCGAATCTATATTTTGCATTTATAATTTCGTTTATTTCAATTTAAGTTGTCGAATATACTGTAATATCATTGAACTTAAATATTTTTTCGTAAATTTACTTTGAGTATCTCCTTCTTAAAAAGAAACGTTAATTCGGATATACTGAGACCTGAATATCTGCATGCGCGCCGATGTTTACAAAAGGAATGTACAGTATTTTTGGTGTCTTTCGGTGATACTTTTACACATTAGAACAACTGAATCAAAACACCCCCCTTAAAAATTACATATGTAAATACATATTAATTAAGTTAATTTGGTAAATATTAAATGTTCATTATACTGTTTTACATGCATAGTTTTTAATTAGAATGTTGTAAACCATTAGTTTTAGAATGTTATAGCATTGTTGTGAAATTATATCTGATGTTTATATAGTGAAAAAGTGATGTTTCTGTTATTCAATAATAAAATTAAATGAAATTATAATGTTGTTATGTTATAAATGATATTGTTACAACTGCATGAGGACAAAGGGATAATGGATCATAAAACAAGATGTTTGTAAACAATTATTTTTTTAAGTATCTAAAGTTTAATTGCACAATAATTAAATAATGTGGAAAAAGTTATAACTATTATATTCAACCACTAATTTTCTTAGTATCCTAGTGTATGTATACTGTCTGTCTCTGTGAATAGTGTGTTGGATTGTTATTTGTTTAAATATCGGTGCTTTTATAAGATAACGTATTTATGGAGTACGTATCCTTGCATTAAGTGTAGAAACGAAGTCAGACCGCGTCAACATGCCATTGCCTGCGACTCGTATGGCAGCTGGCAACACAGAACCTGTGACACAGGTAAGTTATTATTATTATTATTGATTTCTTGAATTACTAGACTTCAGTAAACAATATCTTTTGCGGAATACTTATCATATTCCGAATTGTCTAACTACTTTTTTGGCAAATATGTAATTTTCTGGCTGAACTATACATCATATAAAATTATACATTATTTAGATATATACATTATTTAAGGAACAAAAAGGCCCATTACATAGAGTTATACAGTTTGTATGTTTACATTCCATTAGCTGACCAAAATCTGATTAACTACTTTTTACCATTTAATAATATTTTTATTTTATTTTATAAAATATTGTAAAATCTGGTCAGAAAGAAATAAACAATATACAGATCATAATCACATTATGAAAGCAAACCAATTCAAATATACAAGTAATCAATGCATTGTCAAGTTAATCCAATCAGAGGAGATAATGTGTTATCAGTAGGTGTTAATTCAATCAAGAGATTCTGTATATTGAATGGAATGAGAAATAAATAAAAAATATTTATTTTAAAGTACCAGAATTAAAAAGAAATAATGGGTCGTTCCATGAGGAAACCTGTATTAGTGACCAAAAAAATCAAAATTAAGATAACAAAATATTCATTAAAAACATTCTTTTATCTTTAAAATCTTAAAATTTGAAGTAATTATCTTAAAGTATAGGTCCATGCTTTGGCCAGAGTATTCGCAACTTTGGACAGGTGATTATGTTCATGCTATTAGTATTTCACTGCCTTGATAAAAAAATTTATGAATTTTATAAGACTATTCTCTTCCGGCAACAGCATGATAAGATTTTTTTTTCGGAAAATTATTTATAGTTTGTGTAAAAAGTTATTATTATTTATAGTTTGTGTAAAAATGTATTAACATTCTTTTCAGTAATATCATTCTCTTACTATATTTTTTCAGTTACTTATGCATAATTTGTCATTTCTATCTCCTATAAATGTTTCTTATGTCTTTTACAGCTACTGTGCAGGGGGTATGTCTGCAAGTTCCTTGCTAAAAAAGATGAGCACCATTTACAAACCCAGGCTCACTACAATAGTTCAGTTCACTAGGAGGAATAATTGTGATAAAAACATTAACTAGCATAGGAGTGGATTTGACTTCTTGATATTGTGTAGCTGGAACACTTTGAATTATTATATTGTGAATTTGACTTCTTGGTGTAGAACAGTGAATGAATAGTGCGATATGTGATTTTTACTTAATAACTTTGCAGTTGTGACTGCATGTTCTGATGTTTTATTAATGTTTTATAAATAAAGTTATAACTCTGATCAGGATTTTTGTTCATTCTACACAAATTTAGATTGTATAGAAGAAAAGATTTTCCCTTCATAAATGTTCACACCTTATTACTGGTGATTAATGGGTTTATAACACCTACTAATATTAAGCCCTCAGCACAATTAATGCACAACCATGTATAGTTGATAGGTGTTGATTGCATTAATTTAGGTGCTAATAAATCATAAAATTTTGTGTATTATCAAAACATAATCCATAAGTTTCAAACCATATGAATTAATTAAAAAGAATTAATAGATCTAATACAAAAAAAAAATTAGGGGGACGTTTTGACCAAATTCTAAACTGAATGGGGGACGTTTTGAAAAAAATGGGGGGTGTTTTGACCAGGGGGCGTTTTGACTAGGGGACGTTTTGACTTGATACCTAAATTACTCTGATCTATCTTGATAATTCTTAAATTCATTTTGGCGCAAATTTAAGTTATCCCAAGATTTGGGCCAAGTCAAGATTTTGTTGCAGATCAAATAACCTACATATGTGTTCGTTAACAGCAACATGAAATTTATTCAGTAAAAACCCTAAAGTATAGTTTCTGTAAAGAAAAAAAAAGAATGAAAATTGCTGCCCTACCCCACCGACTTCTGTTAAAACAAAGAAACTTTCCATATAATATTCAGCACTGGTAAAGGTAAGTTTTATTTACCGTCGCTTGGTGAAACAATTAACATAAGCTCTCTAGAGCTTTTCTGCGACCCTATATTAAGAACAGTTAAAACCAATTATACCTCACCCCCTGCAATTTGCTGGTACCCATTTACAGCTGGGTCGACAGAGGCAATCGTGATAAAAGTGCCTTGCCCAAGGACACACCGCAGTGGGAGTAGCCAGGATTCAAACCAGGGGCCTTCACTTCCGTAGGAAAGCGTCTTAGCCCTTTCGACCAATGCGTCCGCAACTATTTAATTTCTGTTTCGAAGTCTTTCAGTGCTTTCACCGGATCTACTTTTCAGATTATATTTACAGCACAACAGCACAATGTTATTTTATCTACAGACAATAATATAAATATTGATTTGATTTGTTAAGTGCTGTGTGGCGGTCATAAAAAAGTTGCCCCAACTTCATTTCAGTGTTGATAAAATTTTCAGGTCCTTCGGGATCATTGATTTCAACTCATTTACTGATTTAGATTTGAAGATTGAATACTGCTTAAGCTGGTGATAGGGGGCGTGGGCAGTGTTGCATTATCCATAACTGCTCATGAACAGACTCAATCAAACTGAGTCTGCAATTTTCCACTGTTTGTTAAAATTGTTTTTTTCTCGGTGCTTCCAAGGATCTACTTTTCAGATTATATTTATATTTTTAACTATTAAGTATTAAATCAGAGCTTCAGATAAGCTGTGTACTTATGAAAATAAATTTTCAGAAAACCTGATTGAATTAATAAAATTAACACAAGATGTGTCTAGCCGTCCGGGTTTTCCGAATGCCTAGTCTGAGATTTAGCCGATCTGAGATCCCTTTACCAGACGGCTAGCAAATCCTCAGGATTTTCTAACCATCCGGTAATAGATTTCCTAATGAATAATAAGATACCAGTTATTTACTGAAAAAATATAAATGTCGATACTCGTCTGCAAACAAAACTTTGTGTGAATACATACTACAGATTTTCTTTTAATCGTGCATGTAGATACGAAGACTTGCATGTCAGTACTAAGGTCATATTATAGACTCGTTCTAGTGTGAAATCTAAGTCAGGTTTCTTTGTAAATCTTCAGGCCTTTTTACATGGAGAGGTGGCGAATACCTTAAATGGTATGATCCTCATGCCAAGTGGGACAGGAAGGTCATACAAATGCATGTAAATACCGAAACTTGCATGTCAATTCTAGGTGCATCAAACATAGTAAACTAATTCAAGTCTGAAAGCTATCTCATGTTCCTTTGTCAATCCTCAGACCTGTTTACAGGGAGAGGTGGCAGATACCTTTAAATGGTTCGATCCTCATGCCAAGTAGGACAGAGAGGTGGTACATATGCATGTAGATACCAAGACTTGCATAATGTAAATACCTAAGTACGTCATACATAGTAAACCAATCAAATCTGAAGATATCTCATGTTTCTTTGTCAATCCTCAAGCCTGTTTACATGGAGAGGTGGTGAATACCTTAATTGGTCCAACCTCATGCCAAGTAGGACAGGAGGGGTGGTACAAATGCATGTAGATACCAATATTTGCATGTCACTACTTAGTATGTCATTGTAAACTAAATTCAAGTCTGAAAGCTACAGTAAAACCAATTCAAAATCTGGAAGATATCTCGTGTTTCTTTGTCAATCCTCAGGCCTGTTTACATGGAGAGTGGCGAATACCTTAATTGGTCCGATCCTCATGCCAAGTAGGACAGGAGAGGTGGTACAAATGCATGTAGATACCAACATTTGCATGTTACTACTTAGTATATCATAGTAAACTAATTCAAGTCTGAAACTATAGTAAAACCAATTCAGATCTGGAAGATATCTCATTTTCTTTGTCAATCCTCAGGCCTGTTTACATGGAGAGGTGGCGAATACCTTAATTGGTCCGATCCTCATGCCAAGTAGGACAGAGAGGGGGTACAAATGCATGTAGATACCAAGATTTGCATGTCGCTACTTAGTATGTCATAGAAAAACTAATTCAAGTCTGAAAGCTATTACATGTTTCTTTTGTCAATCCTCGGGCCTGTTTACATGGAGAGGTGGCGAATACAATGTACCGTAAATGGTATGATCCTTGTGCAAAGTAAGACTGAGAAAAGGTGGTACAAATGCATGTAGATTCCAAGACTTGCATGATGTAAATACTTAAGTACTTCATACAATATAGTAAAACTAATTAAATTATTTAGGTTTTACGGCACACCAACACAGTATAGGTTAAAAATACCAATTTAATTCAAATCTGAAAGCTATCTCATGTTTCTTTGTCAATCCTCAGGCCTGTTTACATGGAGAGGTGGCAAATACCTTAAATGGTTCGATCCTCATGCCAAGTAGGACAGGAGAGGTGGTACAAATGCATGTAGATACCAAGATTTGCAGGATGTAAATGCCTAAGTTTGTCATATGTCGTAAAAACCAACTCAAATCTGAAAGATATCTCGTGTTTCTTTGTCAATCCTCAGGCCGGTTTACATGAGAGGTGGCAAATACCTTAAATGGTTCGATCCTCATGCCAAGTAGGACAGGAGAGGTGGTACAAATGCATGTAGATACCAAGACTTGCAGGATGTAATACCTAAGTTTGTCATACGTCGTAAAAATCAATTCAAATCTGAAAGATATCTCGTTTTCTTGTCAATCCTCAGGCCTGTTTACATGGAGAGGTGGCGATACCTTAAATGTTACGATCCTCATGCCAAGTAGGATAGATTAGGAGATGTGGTACAATGCAGGTAGATACCAAGACTTGCATGATGTAAATATTTAAGTATGTCATACATAGTAAAACCAATTCAAATCTGAAAGCTATCTCATGTTTTTTTGTCAATCTTCAGGCCGTTGACACGGAGAGGTGGCGAATACCTTAATTGGTATGATCCCATGTCAAGTGAGACATGAGAGATGATATAAATGCATGTAGAAAACCAAGCTTTGCATGATGTAAATTCTTAAGTACGTCATACCTAAGATCTAGTATCATGGCTATATATGGGAGTCACATCAGTCTGTCCATCTAACAGTTAGGTCACCTAAACTGCTCTCTAAATTTTCAAATAATTTTACATGCACATCACCATCATGAGCGCAAGGAAAACGTGCATTTACATGTAACTTTGACCTTCACCTTGACTTGAGATACTTTTTAAAGTCAGTGTCTTCAAAAATAAGCAATTTAGGTGCTGTACGATATGAAGGTATCATCACCTTCAGTGATAGCTCTAGTTATTTAAATTTTGAAGATTTAATGACTGAAATTGAATCATTTGATACCATTAATGCATAAAAGTTTATTCAATGAGTACTGTCTTGTTCTTATATGCGATCTACTTTTTGTCAATACGATTGCTGTAGAACTGATTGGACCTACATATTTAAAACCCAGTTTAACTGTTTGTTTCCTTTTTACAGTCCCAATATTATTGCAATCAGTAGCAAAGATGTTGACACCACATGTCGTCTGATGATGAGTTTTTACAGGATCGAATAAGGTTTGGTAAATTGTATTCCCTGAAAGGAACAAAAGGAGAAAAGAAACTGAAGACCTGCATGCCTATCCGCAGGCCAATGCTGGCTGCAGATCAATATTGAGTAAGTTCTGTATACTGTTACAGTGTGGAGTAAATTTGTTTTTAACATGTCCAGAGAAAGAGGATGGGTAGCTTGGTAATTAAAAAAAAACATGTTTGAATATTGATAACATAAATCATCATCATTGACAGGTGTTTTTTTAGGACAATTCAGAAAAGAAAAAACTCAGCTGGGCCTCATGTTCTCAAACCATTTTTCAGTCTCATTTGTTGTTTTATCTAAAACATCATAATCAATCGGGAATCCATTTAAATAGCTGTTTTAAATCGCATTTGTTGTTTCATTAATAGAATATAAGATTTAAATTAACATACATGTGAGCATGGCGCCTAATGTGGATGCCTTTTTTTGTGATAACGGCAATTTGATTACAACTTTTACACCACTGTAATGATTTTTTTTTCAGATGCTCTTATGAAAACTCATAAGACAGTAACAAAAAAAGGAAGCTGAGGATGCTGTTTTTAAAACATGTTCCATTCAAAAATGGTGGATTGAAATTTAAGGTAGGCTTACATTCTATTGCTTTTCTATTGTCCAGTGTTGATGCTTTTTGGTTAAGTCAGAAAATTTACAGCATTAAAACAGCACTTGCTTTGAAGGGCAAACTGACTTAGGTTACAGTTAAATGTATCTAAAGATCAGTGTAACTTGAGCTCTTGATAATCTTCAGCTTTACTTCTTTATTTTTGGTGTTGCACTAAAAAGCCAGCATAATTTGATTCAGGTTTTACTGCAGGATTCAGGATGGTTGAAACTGATATAAAATTAAAGAACCAAATCTTCATCCTTAAAGTTTGCTTAAAACATAAATTTAAGTTTCAGAAACAATCTAAACAAATAATGTGTCTTTGCTCCAGAATCATTCTATCATTGACATTGTTTTTACACAAGTACTTAATATTAATGAATTATATTAAAACAAAACTTTCAATATTATTACAGAAAGGTGTGACGGGTGCGGCTACTGCAGGCAGGGAGGATTTTGACTGTCAGCCAGAGGATTTGGAGATATACTGTAATGTCTTCAATGTTGGACTTGCGTGGATTTAAGTTTTCACAAGGGTTTTAGTGTGTGTGAAAGTATGTCATTTTCAAAATTGAGCTATGACAGTTTGCTCAAACTACATAACTCAAAGAACTTTGAAGCGGTCTTGTTGACGTCATGAGCTTTTGTTTAATACCAGTATTGGTGATAATAGGCCCATGATTATATACTGTAGAAAGTGAACAAGTTCACTGCTCGATACAGATAATCATATGGGCCCGATCTCTGAATGATATTTATGAACCAAAAGAAGGCAAAAATAAAAACATACTGTAGTGATTTAAATTATGATATTGTTTTAAAATAGATCTGGGCCTGTATTCATAAAAGGTCTTAGTAAAAAAAATTATCTATAACTTAATATTCTTCAATTAACTCAAAAACTTTTCACGCTGTTTAAATATTTCACAGCATGACTACAAACTTGTATATTATACCAAAGAAAAATAGATTGGCAACTTGAAAGGCGTATAGAGCAAATCTCGCCAACATCACATGGCAACTGAATGAGATCTCGTTTTAGTAAGCATATTTGATCACATTTGCTTTGAAATAAGAAAACTTGATCGTTTGTGTATAATGCTAATGGTACTTTTTTAATAATATTATCAGTATTTTCTACACAGGAAAGCAATGAATTTTTGATTGGAAGTCTGAGAAATCAACAGTTGTTGTAAAATGGGCTCGATTCGGTTTATTACACGCCAGTGTAACATTAAATACTGACCACGTTTAAAAATTTTACCCCATAGATCCTTTTCAACGTTGAGAATTGACCCCGTCAACATTTCAACATCAAATTTTGATCAAAGGGTCATTTTTTCAACGTTGAGAATTGACCCCGTCAACATTTCAACATTAAATTTTGATCAAAAGATCCTTTTTCACATTGAGAAATGGGCCCCCCCAACATTCAACATTAAATTTTGATCAATGGGTCAATATCTAAAGTTACACCGGCTGTACTGCCAGTTTAATACTCAGTAAGCATCTGTTGATTTGATCACGACTGATCAAATCGGCAAACACTTCGAAATAATATAACGTGAAATAATATAACGCGCTAACACAGCTGATGCAAGGCTCTCTAGTTGCCATATTACTGTCAAATCGCCGAATAGTGGAGCGCGCTGTCTTACAGACAGCTACTTTTGTTGAGACCCCTTAGAGAATTTCAAATTTGTTGTCGCAAATCTTCACTCTGATGTGTTGCACCACAAGTCGCATCCATATAACCATGGTCAAGGTCACACTTTGGTCAAAGGTCAAAACAGAGTTGATTCTAACGCATTCTATGTTTATTCTTTTATTATTTTTTATCAGAAAATCAAATTATTGATCGTCTGCGTTACTTAAATTTTGTTTTTCTCAAAAACTGTCAAAGGTAACCATTTGAAACTTGGAAAACTTGTTCACTTTTACACATTTTATTCATTGCAATGCAGGTAACCCTTTGATTTGTTTTTACAGAGGTAATACCTCTTACTGCCTGTCAGTCTCCAATTTCTCAATACAATGTAAAAAGGTATTTTTCTTCTTTACAGTGGTGACCTCATTCTGGCTGACTAGGTGACTTTTTAATGATTTTTTGTTGAGCTATTGCACTTTTTCGACCTTAAATTTTCAGTGTTTTTTTTTTTTTTCAATCCAATTACCCAGTATCTTATCATAGGTATTGACATGATACTAGACATAATTTATTGTGATGACCCAATTTGTTAGACAAGAGGAGGTAACTCTGTCAAGGATCATTTTCTAAGAATTATTGCTCTTTTTATACGCCCGTTTGAAAAATTGGACGTATTATGGGAACGCCCCTGGCGGGCCGGCAGGTGACGTCCGGAGCATATCTTCTTCATGCATGGAGGGATTTTGATGAAACTTGGCACAGTTGCTCACCATCATGAGACGGAGTGTCATGCGCAATAACCAGGTCACTAGGGCTGTTCAGAGTATGTGCATCCGTGCGTGTGTCCGGATTTGATTGTCCAGACTGTAACTTTGACATGCATGGAGTAATCTCATTTATATTTGGCATGAATGTTAACCTCAGTGAGACGGAGTCATGTGCAAACCACAGGTTCCTATCTCGAAGGTCAAGGTCACACTTAGAGGTCAAAGGTTAAATTCAATAATGACTTTATCCGGAGCATTTCTTCTTCATGCATGGTTGAATTTTGATGAAGCTTGGCACAATTGTTCACCATCATGAGACGGAGTGTCATGCGCAAGAACCAGGTCCCTAGGTCTAAGGTCAAGGTCACAATTAGAGGTCAAAGGATACAAGAATGAAAACTTTGTTCGAGCATTTCTTCTTCATGCATGGAGGGATTTTGATATTACTTGGCACAAATGTTAACCATCACGAGACAGTGTCATGCGCAAGAACCAGGTCCCTAGGTCTAAGGTCAAGGTCATACTTAGAGGCTAAAGTTCAGATACAAGAATAACATTGTCCGAAGCATTTCTTCTTCATGCATAGAGGGATTTTGATGTAACTTGGCACAATTGTACACCATCATGAGAAGGAGTGTTATGCGCAGGTCCCTTATTTAGAATTACCTTCCTTTGTTGTTACTATAAATAGTTTAGGCCTAAAAAAAAATTCTTTGTTTCCGGTAATATGCTAAAAAAAATTAGGGTAGGTAGGTCGGAAAATATTTTTTTTTTAATATTAAGGGAGACTTTTCGTAAATTATTTTTGTGTCAAAAAATGGATACAAATAATGAGGTTATGCCTTTAGAGCATCAGTAAGTTGTTTTCTAACATCACTGGCCATGTTTTAAAGGTCCATTACTAAGGGAAAGTGAGTTGGCATTTTTTTTCATAGCCAGTGCATAGACTTCTGCAAGACACTAAATAATGAAGATTGGCAGGTCAAAATTTACAGAAGGTCTTTGGAACTCAAAGAAATGCATGTGTATTATGTTGAAATTTCAATGAATCGACAGAATGACCCCCCAGGTCTTTTTAACTTTCTTCATACTTCGTAGAAAAATAATTGTACATATACTGCGATTTATTTCGAATTTTTACATACCAACTTTCATTTTCCAATAAAATGAAATAGTTTCTGTGCTTTTTAAAAGAAATTAAAATGTTCACTTTCCTTAATATTGGACCTTTAAACATAAAAAGTGCAGTTTTTCAACTTTTTGTTAAAAAGTTGAAAAAAATATTCTCAAAGGCCATAAAAAGATTTAGGGTCGGGCCAAAAATTTAGGGTAGGTAGGGATACCGGAAACAAACAGTTTTTTTTACGCCTTATATTGCAAATTTTTCATTACTAGTCATAGGGAAAAATGGAGATCACTTTTCTGTAGTGCAACATGCATGATACATCCAATTCTGAGATGTATTTTGATCTGTCTCTACCTGGTAAGATTTTTTAGTGGACTTGCAATTTTTTTTTGGGGGGGGGGGGGGGGGGGGGGGGATTTTTTTTTTTAAAGATTAACTTCCCTTAGTTGTTACTATAAATAACTTACATTGTAACTTTTTTGTAACTGATCATATGGAAAAACCAAGACCACCTTTTTTGTGGTACAGCATAGATGTTTTTTTAAATCAGTAACTTGAGAACCACTTTACCTAGAATGTTAAAACATAATAGGATGATTGCACATGCAGAGTTTATGACCCCTATTTATTTTGGGGGTCACTGGACCTGAACATGAGAAACAGTTTCCATTTCATAACTTAAGAACCACTAAGTCCAGAATCTTGAAACTTAGTCGGATGATTGGACATGCCAAGTAGATGATCCCTTTTGCAGCCAACCATCATTGTCTCTTTGACTTTTACTCCTGACCCTATTGACTTCTTGCCTAACGACTAGTATGGGGAGACATGCATTTTCCTTCAAAATCATCTTCTAGTTCACCTTTGCCGATCTTGCAGCTAATGAAGTCTGTATTTACCTTGTTCCTGTGGGCATGTCATTGTATTAGATTTTTGTTATCGTTAACTACATAAGCTTTTTGTATTTAATTAAATTGAATTACGTTATCGTTAAACTACATAATCTTTTTATAATTTTGGACTTGAATTATCATATATTGTTAAACTACATAAGTTTTTTGTATTTGATGGATTAAATAATTGTTACGTATGCTTTAAACTATATTGTATATCAAGGGGTGCGGTATTCCCATATACTGCTTAAGGGATTACTTTCGTTGTTTCTGAACTTTAACAAATATTTTAGTAAATTTTATAATTAGATCTTGAATTAAAATATGTAATTGAAATTTTGTTTTGCTTATTTATTTAAACATGAGCTGTCAAAAGTAGGTTGTATTTTGGTGGTTTCACAACGTTAACCAACAACGTTGTCACAACGTTGATACGACTCCACATTTTTACGGTTGTCACAACGTTGTATCTGACCGCAACACAACGTTATGCCACAACGATGTCGCAACGTTGACACGACTCCACATTTTACGTTGTCACAACGTTGTTTCTAACGTTGTCACAACGTACAGCACAACGTTGTAACAACGTTGTCACAACGTTACTGTGCTTCCTGGGTATGTACGTTCTTGCCGATATCCATAAAATATTTGCCTGATTTCTGTTGATTTCTTTTCCAGCGCGCTGCTATGCCGTCTAACGTCATGACATAATAATTGTGACGTCAGAAAAATGAATTGTTCAATAATAACATACAGTTTTCAGCCTTCTTTGTTTAATAGAAAAACAAATCGGGTCGTGTTTGAATGTGTGTTTTATGTTTTGTATCTCAGTACAAATCAAATTTTCTTTAGAAAATTGAATACGTTACAGTAACTGTGTTTTGTGACTTTTTAAAAATGGTGTGTGGTCGTAATATAAGTAAAAGTATGTTTTTAATCTGTTCTACTGGACTTTTTCAAGACATTGATAATATATTTTAATAAACGTGTTCCTAATTTCAAAAATGTTCTTCAAATAAGCATTCTGATACAGTACAGTAACTGTCAAAAAATTAAGTGTTGTTATGTTAGAAGTTTTTATGGCATCGCGGGTTCATTCGTTTCGCGGTTTCTATGGTGTCGTTTGTTCATATGGTATCTCACGTTACATGGTATAGGGGGCTCATGATATCGCGGGTCATCTGGTATGGCAGGTGCCTATGTTATTGCAGATTCAATGGTATTTCGGGTCCTATAGTATCGCGAGTTCCTATGGTAGCGCAAGTTCCATAGTATCGTATCATATGGTATCAAGTGTCCTATCGTATCGCATTGTTCGACGGTATCGCGAATTCCTGTGGTATCTTGGGGTTAAGGTCTAATTATAGTAAAGGAACCAGCGTGGGAGCCATCTTGTCTAGTCGCGTAATGGTGGGCAAGTTTTTAAACACTAATTTTTCACTTGGCATGGCCACAGAGGTCTTAATTAAGGCTGTTTTCTTTCTGTTCAAATTTCATCGTGAATGTATTTTTGACATTTTGGTAGAAAAAAATGGGAGAGGAGTATTGTATTTGGTGAAGTAAAACTCAATTTTAATATGAGTAGTACTTCCAGGTCACAGCAGTGTGACTTTGATGTGATTTTACAGAAAGCAAATGTGACAAGAGAAATCTCTCTTAGAAGATAAATGACCCCTACTTTTCTCTTCATTTTATATCAGTTTTATCATAACTCTTTAAAATGAGGTAAGGATTTGTTCTCTGAAATGGGTCTACCTATGTTTGGTAGCTCTTTAAAAAATGTCAGTATTATTCAGTTTTATATAGAATATTTAGGGAATACTATTTAGTGTAGTGTGGCCTATAAGAAATGTGGGCAAAAATTGACATTTGTCTAGATATTGATATAATTTGGTCAGATTTTGGTAAAAACTGAGCATTTCATTGAAATTTTGCTACAAAAATTGATAAAAACCAAAAACAAAAATCACATTTTCACTGTTCTGTGTGTATTTCTTTTTTGTAGCTCTTTAAAAAATGTCAGTATTATACAGAATATATAGGGAATACTATTTAGTGTAGTGTGACCAATAATGGCATCGCCGTGTTTTATAATATCGCAGTGTTCCGTGGTATCGCGGGTTCTATGTTTTGGTTGATTTCAATGTTATATTCGTAAAAAAATCCTACAATGCTGGAGAAGAAATGATGGGCATTTAGCGAATTCACATGCCACCAATTGTGTGCATTTTTCTTTAAGACAAACTTGACTCTGTTATGTATTACGGTGTTATTTAAGTCAGTACGGAAATAGATAAAAAAAGAAGTCACGTTTAAATACTTTTCTATTTGATATCGTTAATACGTTTAACAAGAAGACTGTGATATTAGAAATTACAGGGCGGGAGAAACATCGCACAATGTAAACATTTTAGACAGTGGCTATGGAGAACAGAAATTTAGAAAACAACTCCAGTTATGACACATTAAAATGCTGTAATAAGCCATCAGCTATATAACGTTACTCATAAATGTCGATTATAAGTATTATATACGTTTTTAATTTCAAAGAACATATCTAAGACTGTACATATAAAGTCCAATAACAAGTTCAGGCAAAGAAAGCAATACCAAAAATATATATCCTGTTTGCGTGAATCAAGTGCCTGTTTCAAAACAATTATTCAACTTCCACTCATATTCACTATGAATGACAGCAGTTCCAATTACTTAAGAATAAATGGATTCTGACTTTATTTGTGCCAGTCAAAGAATCCGATATCCTGCAGATCCTTTCTAAACTGCATCAGTTCTCCATCAGTAGGGTCTCTCATTGGTAACCTCGGCGGACCAAGATCAACATCTATTAGTTTCATGATTGCTTTTAGCGCCGCCACGTTGTGGCCTAGGAGATCACCTGTACAAAAATTTATGTTCTGTTACATTACTAGTACTTTATTCACAATGATAATATATCAACTGCTGAATTGAAATTATAGAAAACAACAACATTAAGTGTTTAACTAGAATTCTTTGTGCTTGAAAAAAGGAAAAAAAATACCTGATGGTTTTAGCTTTACTTTTTTACCAATAAACTACAACATCTAATATCCTTAAACCACAATTAGGAATAATGTTAAGATATTTCAAAGTATAGCTTATAGTCCTAGTATCAGCATTTGACATCATTATTGGGTACACAAATACTATATAACCAAAATATCATCTTCAAATTATAATTTCTCTCATCTGTATTTGATCCTAACAACATTTTCCCTTATTTCTATTAGTTTCGGAAAACTTGGTTTCAAATACAACTACAATGCGGGTTCTTGGTCTCATTGTAAGACAAATTTACAGTATGTTTGAATCATTAAATAGTTTTATCGGTATTGGTGCTATTCTTCAGGACATTTTAGGTTGGAAACATAGCCCAGATGCGTTTCGCATCTATTTGTTGAGTGTTCAATTGATACAGAATAAAGAAGACCCTTTATTTAGGGTGTTAAGTCATCTTGTGCGGAGGCTATCTTAATTGTGCTAGAAATGCAGATGTCTGTTCCTGAATAATGCCAAAAAGGGTTATTACAGCTTTAATCAAATCAATAAAAAACAAGGACAAAAGTCAAACAGGAACAAGTACATTCAAAGGAAGTAGTCGTCTAAGATGCACAGAACACAACTATACACAAAGCAGATTCTGTTTGCTTGAATCTTGATATTAAAAGAAAGATGGAATTTGTGTTTAAGTCACTCAAACACGCTAATATGTGTGACCTCCCAAAACTAATGTCACAGTAACTGTAGTTACGATTGTAGTGTGAGGAATTTGGAAAACTCCTGATGAAACTTTCCCAGATTTGACATGTGAAAGCAATCATAATTGCATGATAGCACACTTTAGGTAAGAATTACTGGAATGCGCGATAATGAAAGTTTGTAGCTTTGGTTTTTGGTGTAATATATCTCAACGGTTCTGTAAAATGACTCGCAATCTGTAAAGGAAACAAACAAACAATACATTCTGCTGTAAAATTGCTTTGGTAAAACTTACCATATTTATACATGGCTTTGCACGTTTGTTGAGTCCGATATTGATGCAGTCGTGCCTCAGTGATATTACCCTTCTCCGTATTGTCCAGCACTTTCCTTATAACAGTCGCCATGAAGTTGTATGTACTGCCAACACCACCATCAGCACCCATTATCATGCCAGCCATTATTTTCTAGGGGCAAAATGTTCCCAGTTAATACCCGCCCTGAAACGACTTCGTTTAAATATGGTCAGTCGATGTCCTTATTTGGTCATTATTTATTCTTTCATGTACTTTGTTGATCTTTACTCTACCCGTGGCAAATTAAGATTTATTTAAATGTTTAATTGAAAGTGTTTACTTTGTAATCTTTTGTCAAGTGAATTCATAGTTTTAGTGTTCGCCTGCAATATGTGCGCTAATTTCGTATGTGGTTTCTCAACTGAATTGTTATATTCCTTTAACATTTAACCCGAGACTCGTTCTTTGTGACAATAAAATATTTGCATAATATATATGATGTGGTTGCATGATCCAAATTCGAATATATATCATTCTCTTAATAATGATTTGCCATTAATAGCTTATTCCCTTAATGATTGTTTGCAGTTTGTATGTAATTCTCTTATTGCTTCTTTGCCTTTCGTATCTTATACTCAATGCATATTTGCAATAAGTATCTGGTTCTTTTGATGCTTGTTTACAATTAGAATCATATTCTCTTAAGTCTTTCTTGCCGTTAGTACCTTTTTAATTAATCTTACTCATTAGTACCTGTATAAATAACATTTTAACATTTATGGAGTTATAAGATCTTATAGTTTTGGATGTACAGAACAAAACCAAGAAAAATAGTAGCAAACTCGGTTTTTACGCTTGTTCATTACAGGTAGTGATATGTGCTACTAATTCCATACTTTTTATGTTGAACTCTATCAATCAACAACACTTAATAGCCTCCATGATCAAAAACGAATTTAAACAGAGTTCAATATAAGACATAATTAACTCATAATAATTTATTTTAAGTCGATTGTGAAACAAGTTCTTGTTTCTACAACTGATTAAAATAAAATAAGCCAAGCGCGGAGAATTTTACCAAACTTTGGAATGATACTTCAAGCTAGTACTATCCTTGAAAATATCATTAAAGAATATCTAGATGTCAACCCATGTTTCCGTTAGGAAAGGAATATCCTAGCCTGATTCGGAAATAAAAAGTCTTGCCAAAACACCCAGCACCATTGTTGAACCTTCTTGATACTTTTCACAAAAGAATCTGGTACTTTTGAAAGAAAGCAAATGCTGTGTACGTGTGATCAAGTAAACTATGTAACGAGCAATACACTCTGTATAACACATATGCAACATTCTGATGTTTTAAAGAATTGATAAAATGATACATTAGCCCATGATATTTTTAAAGCTTTTATACAAAACTATCCTAAAAATATTGTTGTTACCATCGCGCTGTAAGAGTCGCATAAACAGTTGCAAAGGCGATTTTTAAGCTGATAAAAGTTAAAATCAGTGTCCTTTACCTTTTCATGAATTTTCTCAAGTTAGCGTTTAGCTGGATTTTTGTCTAACTTTGCAATTTTGTTTTCATAAAATTGCTAGTACATTGTACATTGTTATATCATACGATATTGTTTTATTTGAGGAAATATCCCCTGGAAGTACAGAACTCAGCCAAGCAACATGATAGCAGATTCGTTTTGATTGAATCTGTTAATAGGAGGTAGTGAAATATGCAAGACCCATTCAAGTCCCTTAGCACAGAGTAAAGCGAAATTCTGTTACAGTAAAATATATGACAAAATTCCTCTTAATATGAACATGTAACAATAACATATATTACTTAACCTTTGCCCTGCTAAATTCCTAGAATGGACTGGTCTATCATTCAATTTGGGCAGAACAACTGATTATTCAAAGGGGTGTTCACTGAAAATTTACTGACTGAATAGCGAACGGATAGCAGGCTGACCCTGGTCTGCACTGGTCGCAAAAACAAAATCACCTGCCACCAGCAGTCTAAATGCTCCAAATAACCTAGACTAACCTTGAATTTCTTGAAAATAAATCTTCAGAACTATCGTGTGTAATCATTGACAAATCTACGAGAATAATGGCGATGCTTAGAATTGATTGGATTATGTGGATCACGTGATGGCTAGCTAGCTATTGATTGGTTGATGATAGACACAACGAGTAAACAAGTCGAAAGATGTCCTGCGGCCAGAGGTTATACAGACCAGAAATTGTTGATAGTAACTTATTGGTGAATAACGTACTCGTTTTGTTTTTTATTATACCATTACGCTTTAATGTAAGAAATATTACTCCATTCTACATGATTTACAAGTAGATATATGAACTATGTATTTCTTAATTCTGAAAGTTATTGTTCTGAGCAAAAATAACTATATTTCCCTTTCCTGTATAACATAACTTTTAGCTCAACTGGTCGCATTCCTTGACTATTGAAATACTTTACTAAAGCTTCATGCCTTCACCTGGACTTGCTTGACAACACAGGACCTTAATCCAGGAAGTTGAAGAGCAATTAACATAAAAACCTTTATGCACAACAAGGTATCAATATTGATCATTGCTGAAAGTTTGAATAAATTATATGAAATAATGAATGAGGAATTCAGGTCACAAACATTTCTTTATATATCATATAGAGTGCTAGCTATATTGCAAAAACGGCGTTCCATAAATGCGATAAGCCAATCGCATATCGGTAAAAAGTCACGTGAAATCAACCAGTCCCCATGTGCTATACTACTTGTTGCATTCCAATTCAGGCCGCAGGTAATAAAGCAGCATGTCACAATGCTTTTATGTAACCATAAAATATATTTGTTGTATAAATTGCTTGGCTTTATGACCAGGAGAATACTTCTCATATCAGATTCAGAGTCTCGTGGCATTTAAATGTTGGTTAATATATTGCGTAGTTTGATTTTTTGTCTTCACGAAATTTGAATTAAACTTATGGTATGGAGTATTTATTGCATGAGGTCAATTGTCAACTGTACATATTAAAGACACTTGTTTTACGTTGTTAAGAATGATAAATCATAGAATGATTTCTTCAGCACTGCAACAAAGTGTAAATCCATAAAAAAATAATAGGCCCCCTGGCAGTAGTATAAAATATAACAAGTGAAATCAAAGGCCTGAAGGGCCTGAGAGTCGGCTAATGATTGATGTACTGGTAGTATAGTCTACCAGTTTAAGTTTGTTTTTAGTTTTTTCCCCCAACTAAACAGAGATTTTGTTACAATAAATGAAATGAACATTCAGTCGATGCCTAGTAAAACTTTGATTGACATTATACAAGTATTTAAACCCAATATATTTCTCTAAAATTGAAGAGTGGTTCGCAGAAATAAAAATGTTGAAAGTACAAACTACAATTTGACAGCTGACACTAAGATACTGCCCATGACTATATATATTTTTCCAGTAAACATTTGCCTCCGGCATTGCCAAAAGAGGCAATTATCGGCTGGCATATATTCGCACATGATAAAATTTGAATATGGCAATTTATATATTAAAATTTTACAGCGCGGATTGCCACATACAATTTGTAACGGATGGACGAAAGAACTGTTCAGATATTTTACAGATAATGGGCCTGGCGATAACAGTGTCATATACTAGGTATTGTTCAATCATATTATAAGTGGTGTCAATTTAAAGTATACTTACTTTTGCGTTTAAAAATTTAGAGATACATGTATGTAAATGTTGCTGAGTGTCAATATATAGTGTAACCGCTATTAATAAATGCAATTCCTTTTTAGTTAAAACCATCATTTATTCTATTTCAGACCTGTTAACCCCTTCAAAATCATGTCTGTAATCCCGAAGTCCATGCACTTTCAATTATCCATTTTGATTCATGTAGATAGACAGGCCCAGACTGGGCTGAAAAATGTTTGAGCCATTTTTACGTGGTCGGTAGCAGGGTGGGTGTGGGGAGGGGTGTTTCTTCCCGCTTTAAATTGCAGTCAGATTTTGAAATGGGCATTGTGGCAGGTGGTAAAAGGGCAGATGTATCAAACTGTAAAGTGGCAATATGGGGGAAGGGTGTTGGAAGATACCCCCTCCTGCAAGAAGGGTTTGGGGTATCACCACAAGAAATTTTTGAATATGTAGACCCTTGATACAGCCTTTGGTGCGATTTCTTACTGAAAAATTTATGTTTCAATTTCTGAATATTACCTAGATTCTTTTAAGTATAGCAATATCCAAAGTATGAATGGCTGTAACTTAATCTTTTTACTTTCAGATCATGTCTCAGGACTAGAATATGAGTCAGATATAGATTCTATATAGGTGTTATAAAAATAAATTCTAGAATCATTTCTGTTACAATAATATCTATCATGTCTGTTACTTGAATGTTAAAATTTCATAACACAGCTCGATATTTACCCAAAATATTATATCCGGATACGATTACACTTTTCTAAATCTCCAGTTTCAACAATATGTTTTACAAATTGTGATGATACGAAGACATTTAGCAGCAATTGGCAGTATCTCACATTGAAGTTTACGGTTAAATTACCTCTCATTTAAATCTTTTCATAAAAAAGTTGTTTCGTTTCGTCAAAGCAGCCAAACATAGACGATCTACTTTCGATTTCAAAAACTACAAGAAAATACAATTTAATGTTTCGCCGATTTGTTTATTTCTCGAAAAATAAGAAATAAAATCATTTTTAATATCAGTAGTAATTAAACAAACCAGTGAGAGCTTCTTCTCCCGATAACTTATCCGCTTACTGACTGCACAATTCAACACATGCAAAGTCGTAGAAGCGTTGTTATAAACAGGTCACGCGTATTCGCCGACAAGTGTCCAGAATGTAGTTAGGATTCATCCGCGAAGTCTCGCGGAAGAATTAACGTACAGCACATATCTTATTCGGGTCATTTAAAATGAAGCTGTCATAATTTAATTTCATCGATATGGTAAACTCTTTGATAAGAGACATTCCAATACTTTCAGAGGTATCCGACTCAATAAAATACTAGCAGTCTGTCTGGAACTATATTTTGTCTTTCGCTGGATGTTACGCAAGCTTGGTAAGCCTGCGCAATTCATAAAATGCACAGCGCAATAAATTTGTTATTTGCGCAATGATTTTTAAGATTATTTTTTGAAACGGACAGTGTAACAAATGGATAATTTGGCTAATAAGTTAATATGCAGTTTTTATTTGAATTTGTAAACATCATATCTGCTATTTTGTGACAAAAGGGCATAAAATTCGTCACCATAATCATATGCGCAAATGTATTACCAAATCCCGCAGAATCGTTATGCGTGTTTATGCTTAATGAGTTACCGCGAAGAAAATACGTGGCTTTATTCGAGTATTGCACAATTACAAGTCATACATTTGACAGATTACATCGTATATTGGTCATAGCAAATAGGATTGACATAACTGAACTTCATTCGATCAATGAACTCTTTGAAATTAGAGACAATCCAATGGAACTACATCATTTCGCTGTGTTGTGAGGCCATTTAATAAGAATGAGAAATCGGGCGATAGCAAGGACCCGTCAAACGCTTGAAAGCGTTTAGCCGACTCAAAAACTGTTTACTTACCTCGTCGCATCCATATAAAAAATTAAACTTTTTATCGTCTCGATTTGGCGCTGCAACATGAACACATCCTATCAAGTCTACAAGATCTTTTGATGAAAATTTCACACCAACCAGGGAAGGAATTTCTTTTGCAGCCACTTTTAAAAAATCTTCAACACAATCTGAAAACGAAAACCACGCGGTCTTTGAAATAAATGAAAACGTATTTCTGGAATAAATTATCTGGAATATTGACAGTATATATCATTGCTTTCTAGGTAAAATGCTATTAAACATCTGTCTTTCATAAACATACAGTAATACATGGAAAGAGAATTATACAATGCACCGATGGAATATGAAACGTATATGTATCATGACATCATTTAACTTGTTATATATGAAATGCTCTATGACTTTCAAGGGACACGATAAATCAAAATTCTGTTTTTACATTTTACGAATGGTTATTGTTACATGGCTACCATGGTTCTCTCGTGCTCCTTTCAAGTACGTATCGAATCTCTGATGAGTGTGAATGGATTTCGACCTAATAATCGTCTGGACACCTTACTTTTCAGGAGGCATTAAAAACAAAATGACAACTCGAAAAATTGATTATGAAATATGTTTGTAATATACACTGCTTCCTTCACTTAACGAAGACTTTCCTGTTATCATCATCATTATTAATTTTTATTATTATTGTGTTTGTTGTTGTTGTTGTTACTATTTAGATAGATCTACATACGGTCTACGCCTGTTGCTCCAGGATAATGATAGAAATAGAATGGCATCTGTGGTGCAGCATTCGCAACCTCTTTACAGTATTTGATCAGATACTCTGAAACAAGCACAGTATTTTGAGCATATGTAATGTACAGTGTGGATTATATAGTCTGGTGGTTTTAGTGACAAAAGTGCTCTAGAAATCATTTTATGAGGGCCGGTGTAATGAAGTATTTCGACCCCCATAGAATAACGACCCGCCGGTCATTATTCTATAGAAAATGTGACTCCTTTCCTGTAAAATATTGACTCCCCTTATAAAAAACTGACTCCCTTTGAAAACTCTATAGAATAACGACCCCCTCGGTCATTATTCTATAGAAAAACTGACCCCTCCAAGTAAAATAATCACTCCCTAAAGATGACTCCCTTCGAGTCTCATAGAATAACGACCCCGGTTATTATTCTATAGAAAAAGTGACTTCTTCCATGTAAAATACTTACTGCCGAAATTACCACATTCGAACTCTCATACAATATCGATTCCCGGACATTATTCTATTTAAAAAAGTTACTCTTTCCGTGTAAAACACCGGCTCCTAAAAAGACTTTCGACGATAATATCTATTAAAAAGTGATCCCCACCAAACCTAACGGACAATTTTACTAGATCTACAACTCTAATACCCTCCTTTGCCAATAGTTAACATTTTGATTGTACTACTACTACTGGTGCCGCTACTTCTATTGCTATTACTACATGTACTTCTTCTTCTTCTACTACTACTACTACTACTACTACTTCTACTGCTACTACTACAACTGCTACTACTGATACTACCATACCTGCTTCCACTAATACGTCTTATACATCTACCTCTTCTTCTCCTGCTGCTGTTGTTGCTGTCACTTATTCCTCTGCTGTTGCTGCTGCTGCTGCTGCTACTGCAACTGCCACAACCACTGCCACTACTTTCTATTGTTGCCGCTACCGTACTTTACTGCCACTGCTAAGTATTGCAACTTCTATTAATACTAAGTTCTATGCTAGCAGTTTCTTGTGCAGTTTTCTTCTGAAGAATTACTTCATACCGAAGTTTCGAGGGATTACTGACACTGGTGTATTTTGTGAAGGTATTGTGAATTATTATTTTCCTGAAAAAAATGTATACACCAAGATACAGCGTCTAGAAATAGAATCCCTTTTCCCGTTGCGGAATGCACTGATTTCTGTGTCAAGTGATGGTATCTGGGGCTAATGGTCAAACGGAAGGACGGACGGACGGACGGACAAGGGCAAATCTATATGCCACCCTCCCCCGAGTGGGAACATAAAATGCAGCAATTAGGCCTTAGATACATGAGTTATCACTAAATTTGACCAAATGACCGGGGGTCGTTTTTTATGGGAGTCAATATTCTTCGTGAGGTTCGGTTTACTTCACGTGGGGGAGTCATAGTACTATGATCTTGAGGTCATAATACTATGACCGGGGGGTCACTTTTTCTATAGAATAATGACCGGGGGGTCATTATTCTATGGGGGTCGAAATACTTCATTACACCGGCATGTTAATGCCTGAAGACAACATATTTGTTGAAGCTTGAACCTTACTGGTTACTTTGATAGCTGTCTCCAAAACATATAACGATCTTTTATGTAAATTAAATGGGTCAAAAGGTCATGCTATGAAATTCTGACTTTGCAACTTTTTTGTGTAGCTTTTTTTTCAATGATTATGTACTGGCAATTTTTCTGGAAAATTGTACCCTAAATGTATTATGAAACTATTTTTAGTCACTTAGAATTGATGCAAAGCTAAAACAGAACATGAGAAACAGAAACAATGTCTGAAATTAGGGTCAAAGGTCGTGCACTTTATCTATTTACGTTGAGACAATGTCATCTATAGATACTATTAATATGTTATCCAAAAGTGATAAATGGAATTCATTCAAACTTCATACAAAGATTAAGGACATTAAGGAAAAGTGCTTTGTACAAGTACAATAAATCTATCTAGCTTACTTTTTGAATTATCTCCCTTTATTAAACTTACATATAACATTTCTTTTCCAAAGAATAACTCTAAATTTAACCTATCATTTTTGTTGAAATTTCACACAACGATAAAGACCACTTAAAGAAACTGAAGTGTATTAAATGATGAGTCTATCTCGCTCATTTTTTTAATTATCTCCCTTTATAGAATGTAGTTGTCTGAACCATATTGTTAAACACTAAATGACATTACTTTCTATTCAGTGGTCTAAATAGTACTTACGTTACTGGCATCAGTTGATCGTTACAAAGCTTTTGTTAAAAGGTTTGTGGTACCCTACTTGCGTAAGGCATTGTTCAATTATATAGAAAACATATCAGCAGATGGTCACAATCAATACTATAGACATAAAGTTTAATATTTACCGTATTATGTACTTGTTAAATCAGACCTCAGCTCGTTGGCACTTATGTTATCATCAATATATATCATGTACAGCACAACATATGATCTTTGATAGTTGTATATTCCCTTTGTCTGCATATTTAAATGTTTGTATATAATTTAACACAGATATGTTAAGCATTGTTATAGAATATGGGGTTCCTTTTTGGCTCATCTGATTTTTTGTTCGATTATACGAAGTATATGGAGAGCTATCCTACTCGACCAGGCGTCGGCGTCTTTCCGCGTCCCAACTTTGGTTAAAGTTTTTGTTTTTTACACTTTCTCTTTTTTCTATTTATCTTTGTAATTACTTAATGGATTTGACTCAAACTCAAAATAGTTATTCCTCATCATCACCCACATCATCTAACCTAAGGGTCATAACTCTGGTACCAATATTTCGTGATTTGTCCCCCTTTTCACTTAGATTTTCAGGTTAAAGTTTTGATGCACTTTCACTCTATATGTGTTATTACTGAATGAATTTGATTTTTAACTTAAAATAGTTGTTCAACATCATCACCCTCATCATATGAAGCAAGGGGCATAACTCTGACACAATTTTGTCATGAATTATTCCCCCTTTTTACTTAGAATTTCAGGTTAAAGTTTTAAAGCACTTTCACTCTATCTCTGTTATTGCTGAATGTATGTGATTCAAACTTAAAATAATTGTTCAACATCATCACCCACATCATATGACACAAGGTGCATAACTCTAGTACATTGTTTTCATGAATTAAGTCCCTTTTACTTAGAATTTAAGGTTACTTTTGATGCATTTTCACTATATCTCAGTTATAATTATGCGTATATAATTCAAACTTGTTGTTCCACATAATCACCCACATCATATGACTTTTGCACCAATCTTTAATGAATTATGCCCCCTTTTTGCTTAGAATATACTTATATAGTGTTTGATAAACTTTATCTTTACCTCTCTTATAACTTAATATTTGACTCAGGCTTGTGCAATATCTTCATCCACCATTGGAATCACTCTTGTGACAGCTCCAGTTTCCTCAGATATTCCAAGTTTTACTATCAAGCATCGAAATAGTCGAGCGCGCTGTCTTCTGTGACAGTTTTTGTTTGAAAATTATTGTCATCACTTGATCGTCATCGGCGTTGGCGTCTGCGTCGGCGTTGCCTGGTTAAGTTTTATGTTTAGGTCAGCTTTTCTCCTAAACTATCAAAGCTTTTACTTTAAAACTTGCAGCACTTGTTCACCATTAATAGTTGACTCTACACAGCAAGAAACGTAACTCCATTCTGCTTTTATGCAAAAATTATGGCCCCTTTTGGACTTAAAATATCAAATTTCTTATTTAAGTTTTATGGTCAGGTTAATTATCTCCATCAAAGCTATTGCTTTTAAACTTGTAGCACTTGTTAACCATTAAAAGCTGACTCTGTATAACAAGAAACATAACTCTATCCTGCTTTTTGCAAGAATTATGGCCTCTTTTGGACATAGAAAATATCAGATTTCTTGTTCACGTTTTGTGTTTAGGTCAGCTTTTCTCCTAAACTATCAAAGCTTTTGCTCTAAAACTTGCAACACCTATTAACGATCAAAGACTGGCTTTGTAAAGCAAGAAACATAACTCAATCCTTCTTTTTGCAAGAATTATGACCCCTTTTGGACTTAGAAAATATCAGATTTCTTGCTTAAAGTTTGCGTTTAGGTCAACTTTTCTCATTAACGGTCAAAGTCATTGCTTTAAAACTTAGAGCAGTTATTCGCCGTTTAAAGCTGCAAGTACAGTAACTCTACATTGTTTTTTGCAAGAATTACGACCCCTTTTGAACTTAAAATATCATGGGTATGACAATACTTTTATTATGCAGAGACAAAAAAAATCAGATGAGCATCAGCACCCGTAAAGCAGTCCTCTTGTTTTATTTCAGCATGCTTTCATGGTAATATATGTACCGATACTTATATTTACTTTTGAAACAATGTACTGCATAACACATGTATAATTCGATTTTATTTATATTTGTAAGTTCTTATTACAAGTCGCTTTTACATAATTTTAATGAATAAAATGCCTTCTCCCTCAATTTACCACACTTTGAGCAATGACTGTCTATCACTGAGTACTAGCATATCATGCTTTGTTTAGCGTACCATTTATTTCACCAAAATCTACGTTACATTAACACTTAAGATTGGCAAACTTTTCAAAGTTACACAATGAATATTAGGTTACAGTGCTTAGTTAACGAGCATCTTAAAATGACTTTTGAATAATTCTTTATGTAAATTACTTTAAAGTACATTCTTTCGCCAGATGCAGCTTATTTGCACATACGTTACTTAATTAGAGTATGTCCTTTGTGCATTTAAAGTCTCTATTGATAAAGAGTGAGTGGCGCAGAAGTTAGCAGACTGGGCTACAGCGGTCCGGGTTCGATTCAAGGTTGCGGCTGATATCCCGACCAGTGTTCAGTACTGGTACTTTTTACAGCACTATCGGTCTAGAATGTATGCTGGGAAGGTAAATATCACACCTGCCGTGGTCTCCGCTGAAAATAAATTGTTCCAACCATTACAGGTGGGGACTTTCGTCCACTACCCACTTTAAACAAGAAATTACCTTTTTAAAAAGTTTTATATCAAACCAAGTAAATGTGTTATATACCGATAACCTAGATGAGTTTTCACATAGGAAAGCAGTTAAATATTTCCGAATGTTTATATGAACTCATTGCTCTATGCTGCTATTCTGCTAATTTCACATAAACGAATTATTTAATAATACTGAATATTGTTCTGTAATCATGAGTTTACAAGTATCGGTACATGTACATGTTTTAGCGACTCCCATATACAGCCGACATCATCCTTACATGATACATATATTGGTTTGCAATTTTTGTTGATATATTCCAACGACACCACTTAAATATTCACCATTATAAACAATATGACATGTGCAAAGGTCAAGGTCACATACACCCAAGTTAAGTTTCCTTTTTGTTTGAAGATGTAATTACTTCCCTCTTATATCATATAGTATAATAAATATGTTTTTCTTCAGTAAATCAGTTTTAGAACTACTAGTTATTCAAAAATGAAATTACGATTGGTTCTGATAGATATATAAAAAAATTCACATAAACGAATTATTTAACAATACTGAATATTGTTCTGTTATCACAAGTTTACAAGTACATGTACATGTTTTAGCGACTCCCACATACAGCCGACATCATCCTTACATAATACATATATTGGCTTGCAATTTTTGTTGGTATATTCCAACGACGCCACTTAAATATTCACCATTATAAATAATATGACATGTGCAAAGGTCAAGGTCACATGCACCCAAATTAAGTTTCTTTTCTTTTGTAGATGAAATTACTTCCCTTTTATATCATATAGTATAAGAAGTGTGTTTTTCTTCAGTTTTAGAACTTCGAATATGAAATTACGATTGGTTCTGATAGATATATAAAATTGTTATACAAAATATTACATTTCCAGAATATGAACACAGACGCAAGTCACAACTTTATTGAAAGAATATTTTTGGCATCTTTTCAGTAGGCAATATGATCATGTTTATTTATACTTCATAGCACTTATTGCGACCTTTGGATCTTTAACATATATTTGTGACATTTAAACTGAGAAGCATCTGTATTATCAAACTGACTGCATTAGTTAGATAAAAGAAAATTATCTTAACAAGAAATCAGAAATATTTGGTTAAGTAGTCTCAACCCGAATTAAAACAAGTCAGAGCTGTCCGTAAGACAGCGCACTCAACATTTTCTTATTGCTTGACTCTAAATTAGAGCGTTGCCAGTAAAAACTTTTTAAAACAACCTTAACCAAAAAATCTAAGTTAACAAGAGGCATAACTCTGTAAAAATTCAAATCAGAGTTAGAGAGTTTGTTTTTTCTGGTGTAGACTTTGATAGTAAAAAACTGTATAATGTTTCAACTCAATAGCTTTGATAGTAACAGAGATATTTGACTTTATCAAAAACTTTAACCAAAATTCTTCGTCAAAAAGGGGCATAACTCCATCAAAATTCAAATCAGAGTTATGGGAATTGTTTCTCCTGGTGTAGACTTTGAAATAATCATTTTACCCATTTTAAGTTTCAAGTCAATAGCTTTGATAGTAACAAATATGTTTGACTTAATCAAAAATTTTAACCAACGGCGATGCCGACTCTGATGCTGGGGCGAGAGCAATAGCTTTACTTTTTCTTCGAAAAGTCGAGCTAATAAAGCAACGAAATGAAACATTTAAAACTTTACAACATGTCCTGCCGGAAGGTGAACTTCAACAGTATTTCATGATAAAATGTATGCAAATATTACATAAAGGTTTATTCGGACTTTTTTAATCTGTAAAATAAAAGCTTTCCTAAAATTGTATATAACTAATATATACTGAACAAAATAGCTAAGTGCCCTTCATATTTATTTGCCAATATCTTCAAAAAATAACATTAAAAACTTTTTGAAATGTAATGTGCACTCAGAACAATATGTAATTGATAAAATGCCGAACTTACAACAAAACCAAAACACGTCTTCAGAAATAATATTCATTCATTTTACGATTTAAACCAATTTTTTCACCTAAACACACCATAACAGTGTTAACATGTTTGACATAGTGATTTCATGGAAACAAATATTCTGACCAATTTTCATTAAGATTGGACCAAAAATGTAGTCTCTTGAAGTGTAAACAAGTATTTTCTTCAATTTAACATAATGACCTAGTTTTTAAACCAAGATAACCTACATTCAAACTTGGCCTAGATTTGATCGAGACAATCATTCTGACTAAATTTCATGAACCTCAATTGAAAAAAACAGCCTCTATCGCATACAAAACCTTTTTCTTTGATTTGTCCTAGCGACCTAGTTTTTGATCCCAGATGACCCGTATTCAAAATTGACCTTAATTTCATCAAGGCTATCATTCTGACCAAATTTCATGAAGATCAATTGAAAAATACAGTCTCTATCGCATACACAAGGGTTTTTTTTATTTGACCTAGTGACCTAGTTTTTAACCACAGATGACCCATATTCTAACTTGACCTAGATTTCATTAAGGCAATCATTCTAACTAAATTGTATGTATATCCAGTGTAAAATGCAGCCCCTATTGCGTACACAAGGTTTTTCTTTAATTTGACCGGGTGACCTAGTTTTTGACCCTAGATGACCCATATTCAAATTCAACCTAGATTTCATCCAGACAAATATTCTGATTAAATTTCACGAAGATCCGGTTTAAAATGCAGCCCCTATTGCATACACAAGGTTTTTCTTTGATTTGACCTTGTGTCCTAGTTTTTGACCCAGATGACCCATATTCGTCACTGGCCTAGATTTCATCAAGGCAATCATTGTGACCAAATTTCATGAAGATCAATTGAAAAATACAGCATCTATTGCATACACAAGGTTTTCCTTTGATTTGACCTAGTGACCTAGATTTTGACCCAGATGACCCATTTTCGAACTCGGCCTAGATTTCATCAAGGTAATCATTCTGACAAAATTTCATGAAAATCAACTGAAAAATACAGCCTCTATCGCACACACAAGGTTTTTCTTTGATTTGACCTAGTGACCTAGTTTTTGACCCCAGATAATCCATTTTCAAACTCGGCCTACATTTTATCAAGGTAATCATTCTGACAAAATTTCATGAAGATCAATTGAAAACTACAGCCTCTATCGCATACACAAGGTTTTTCTTTGATTTAACCTAGTGATCTAGTTTTTGACTCCAGATTACCCATTTTCGAACATAGCCTAGATTTTATTTAGGTAATTATTCTGACCAAATTTCATGAAGATCAGTTGAAAACTACAGCCTCTATCGCATACACAAGGTTTTTCTTTGATTTGACCTAGCGACCTAGTTTTTGACCCTAGATGACCCATTTTCAAACTCGGCCTAGATTTCATCAAAGTTATCATTCTGACAAAAATTCATGAAGATCAACTGAAAAATACAGCCTCTATCGCATACACAAGGTTTTTCTTTGATTTGACCTAGTGACCTAGTTTTTGACCCCAGATGACCCATTTTCAAACTCGGCCTAGATTTCATCAAGGTAAACATTCTGACAAAACTTCATGATCAGTTGAAAAATACAGCCTCTATCGCATACACAAGCTAAATGTTGACGGACGACAGACAGACGACGGACGCCGGACATCGAGCGATCAGAAAAACTCACATGAGCATTGCTCAGGTGAGCTAAAAACAGCATTCACCATTCGTGTCATATTTAACCATTGGCTAGAAAAAATGTTAATATAAACAGTTCTTATTCTTACAAATGGTATTCACTTGTTCACTAAAACACAGCTTTTATGTGCTTTTGTGACTTTTTTACAAATGGGGTGAGTTAGTAAATTGAATAAAATTTATATGTTGGCGTCACTTAATATTTTTGAAATTTTATTATGTTATTAACAACAGTTTGTTCTAAAAGTATGCTAAATTTCTAATTTGTATTTACAGAGTTTACAAAGATATTGGAAAATTAGCAAATGCGGTTAGCTATTTTGTTCTGTATATACCCTGTGACCTTTAACCTTTATATATGAGCATACAATATGTTTTCTGGTGCGAGTCATAATTTATTAATTGGATACAAGTGTATGGTTTATTTAATCCTAATATTATAAATCAAATCCTGTATAATGAGAAATTATTCAGGAATCATTGCATCAGTGCCAGAAATTATGTGAAAATATCAGTTTTAATGCATGACCTTTTGACCTCTATAATTTGCAGATAGTGTTCGTATATTTTTTGGAGACAGCACCCAGATGAACCAGGGATGTTTAAACTTAAATAAAGTCTTTATCTCCAAGCATTAACATTCCTGCCCTCATTAACTTTTTTCAGGGGCTAAAACCACCAGACTAATTCAACTCAATTCATTTCAATTCACTCCACCGGACAAAGAGGAAAAGAGAAAAGAATAAGGCTGTATATTTGCAATTATCAATATTACGGAAACTGTCTCAGTCCAATCTTTATGTCCTGTCATTGCAGCCCTGATTAATTACTTTCACCAATAGTCATATATAAATTGACCTGATACTCTCCATTAATCCATTTTAGTTTACACGGTACAAGACCTAGCTGATACATTCAATTCCTGATAAGACTAATTCAATGCGCTATATCAGTACACGGAAGTTATTTAACTTACCAACAGAATTTGGTTTAAAGAACAATGGAGGAACCGAAGCAATGGCATCTGCCCCGACAGATACTGCATGTTGAACCTGTAAAAGGAAGGGAAATAATTAGGTTCAACATATTTTTAATACTTAAATTGATCATAATTTTAAGTGGCAGAAACTGTTATAAATTAACACAAACTTTTCTACCTCAAATGTCGAGATGTAAGAGCAAACGTTGTCTAAGTGCATATACATAACTGTTTCACTTAGGGCAGTTGGTATTGTATTATTACTGTGCCTTTCCAGCAGGTCTCCATTGAATTTAATTGTAAACATCGCAAGCTCATTTTTTTCTCTATCATTTCGTAAAATGTTGTTTCGTGAATGGCTATGTTGAAATTATGATAACACAAACGTTATCCCTGTACAAATTTTAGTATTCATTTGACTAAATGTACATAGAACAGTCTAGAAATATTTATCTGTTCCCCAAAATAAAATTGAACAGAAAATGAAAGAGCAAGAACTTTTCGCAACAGATATAGAATCATTCAGAGAAAACATCAGACCTTTCTAGAATAACTGATTAAATATAGTGGTTTATAGAATTGTAAAGAATATTCCGTAATAAATTTATTTATAATATAAGGATAGGCTTTTTGGTCTGGTTATCTTTAATGTAGCTTAAAGTTTAGGTAAAGCTAAAGTTTCTAAACATCATGTTGAATGATTTGGAAATTATGTAAGTTATACATGGATTTAATACCAGGATCAGTAAAAGTTTTATTCAGTGATCGGATATCCTGCACGTTAGGACTCTAGTAATGCATTTTGTAAATTCATTTTTTTTTGTTGCTAACTTTTCTTCTCTTGATGTGTTGCTTTGGCAAGGTACATGTATTAACAGATACATGCAGATAAACTCAGAAAACGGCCCCGAGTTAGGCGAGATCAGTTTTAGCTCACATTCTAAACAATGACGTCACATTGCTGATTTGGCAGTATTGGTGTAGCGCTTACATATTACGTAAAATATTAACCTGCCTTAAAAAAGCGTAGCTCAGAAAATAAGTTAGTGTCAAAAGATGTTGTACAGATTGCAAAACAGGAAAAGAAAACATTGGGATGCATGACATCACGTGATAATTTATTACAACGGGGTCTAGCATTTACTTATCATTTGTCAAATCTGAAGAAACATTCCCATATTTATGCATCTACAATTTATAACAGTTTCGTCCACGATTGCTGATATGTAAATACATGAGATTACTTTTTTCGGGGGTATTCATTGAACACCCATCACATGTATTGTAGACAATTATTTACATTTATTTCAGTCATCGTAGCCAAATTGAAAACTGTAACCAATGGTGTTTTAGACATAATTTGTTGACTGTAATTTAGCAATGCATACATTTTCTTTTTTTCAATGTACCGCCAACGACCTCACATACCACCTGGGTATACCAAGTTTTTTTTGTAGAAACACCTTATATCACATCATGTGGTAAATATACAATCACTGACGTGATAAATTTTCTATATTAGTCTGGGTATATTATCTGAGCATCTGAAAGTCATCTTTTACTGAAAAGCATAAGTTTGTTCATTCAGTATTTTTAAGTTCATGGTAAAACGATACTGAACCATCTGCCATAAAGAAACTGTGCTGATATGGAATGAAAAGAAAATCTATATTACGAAACAAGAAATATTTTTTAAAAAAAGATGGTCGGCGAATTGTAATAAGACCAGAAGTTTATGAGGTTTTCATATCATTTGTGTTATTCTTTAATCTATCTAAAATTTTGCAGATAGAAAAACTAAACACGACACAATTTAAACGGGTCTCTTTTAACTTTTCACAAAGGTTTCGTAGTGCAATTTTGTTTCGTTTTTTTCTACGACGAATAATTACAGCAGTGGTCTGGAAGACACTTCTTTAACCAGAAGAATTTAACCGATCGGCTAATCACACCCTTATTCATGTGATACACAGGCCGTATTCAGCTCTCTCTGTAAATTGATATCTGTTGGTATTTGAACAGGTTTTTATTATAGTTATTAAACTTACTTATCATTTTTAGATATATCATTATTCTTGTTAAATATACTGAGAGAACCGTAGCTTTAAAACTGTAAACAGCGTCATTAAGAATAAACACAGCGTTGCATTATCAGCAGAGTGAAAAAAATAGACAATCTCGTCCAATCAGGCAGAGTGTTGCATAAATCTTTCATTTTGATAAATTATCTATAATGCTTAGTCAAGTAATCTGACTTGCAAACTTGAGGCACGTTGCATGGGTTAGTCCAGGTCACGATTTCGTTCTTAGACGGTGTTCGCCAAAAAAAAAAGGAATATTTTATAAATCGAAATACTGTTACTTTTTGTGCTATTATTAATGATTTATAAATGTTTCTAAGACCAGTGAACAGAGGAGAAATAGTTGCATTAAAAAGGTACAGCACTTCAAAATTCACAGCAGCAGGATTGAAATATATTGGGTTTACGAATTTGGTCCTTAATTCTTTGAACATCTTTTATCGTTTTTATACAGACGGCGCCAAAAGAAAGGTTTATCAGTAAGAAACAGTAACACATCTTTTCTTATCCGTTCCAGTAAAACGGAACACTCTCAGACTTAACATATAAATAATTTTATGACCCCTTATATGAAGTGCCGGTCCACAGTTTGTGCTATAGACCGGTCTAAAGTTCAAATCTAAATTGTGTGGGCTAAAGGACTTGAAGAGAAAAAGTGTGATAATTCATTTCAGCTGTCATGTAATAAATCATTTACTGAATAGCTTGTCGGTCAATAGTACAAACTATTGGTCCTCGGTCTTTCGTACCTCGGGCAGTAGTTTTGTCTATTGACAGGCAAGTCATTCAATAAATCTATACTATACTTTGTACATACTGAATCCTTTAAACTTACAAATAATATATATATCAAATAAAAACAATCATTGAGGCACCAGGTCTAAAACAATGGTTGCAATTATTTCATTCTTGAACGTCTGGAAAGGTCAGACATTTACAGGCAAGTATTATATTAGAGATTTGTTTCCTTGTAATATTATTTTCAAATAGTGCAGTCGCTTTGTTAATAATGTATATTTAAATTGCTTACATTCATAAAATTCTACTACTGAAAGTATCAAAATGACCATTACAAAGTAAATTGCCATTTTGCCTAGTTTCTATCATGGATAAAATGAGAAAAACAAATACTGTTCACGTCTATTGGAAGAAATTAAAAGACTATTAATGAATAGAGGACATTTGTGTATTACGGGAATAGATTTCACAAAATGAACACAAAATGCAATATTTTCACGGGTTTGGAGGCCTTCAGGAAGAATGTAAAATAGGGTGTTCACGAGTGAAAAGATTTTGAACTTCTTTAGAAAACAAATAATTTTCTTATTACTTCACATTCAAAATTAATTTTACCAATAAATTGTTCTTAACCAGTGACAAATACTTCTTTTACTTTAACTGTGAATATATATTTTATTTTTATGATTTATATACTGAAAACTAATATGTACGCGCTACTGCTGGAGACAATGAAAAGACTACTATTCCGAAAATGCATTGCCAAATGGTAAATGCTGACATTCTTGTACTTTAAATTTTATTAAATCGGCTTTATCATTACTAGATAAGAAACATTCCAAAATATTTTAGAGAGAATCTAGTACAGAAAAAATCTACTAAAATATTCTGTCATTGATTAACATTCCCAAACGTTAGGTTATAATAAAGAAAAGTGAACAGAATCTAAAATAATACATTACCATCGCTAAAGTGTCATGAAGATTCAGAGCACCGACCTGTACAACGATTGACTTTATTCTTCCACTGTAAATGTATAATGAAGTTAGATGATTACAACATACATATTAGGTATTACAATCACATTTTTGCAACATAATACTGTGATTGTGGTTATTACAGCAACCATACAAAAGTCATTTGTGTAATCACATTGTTTAAGAAATAATATATAAAATCATTGTCTGGAGTTCAGATGCGAAGGAATTATATCACGAGGGCGCAGGTCGAGTGATATAATAATACGCATCTGAACGACAAACAATGATTTTATTCAAGAGCAAATCAATAAATGAGATATATTATTTTGATTTTAACACGTTACCAAGGATGTTAATGTACATTCTTGACGACATTTATTAAATATATGCCTGTTTTCCGTTATTTTTTTTCCAGCGCGCCGCTATGTCATTTAACGTTATGACGTAATAATTGTGACGTCAGAAAAATGAATTGTTGTATAATAAAACGCAATTTTCATCCTTCTTTGTTTAATAGGAAAATGAATCGGGTCGTGTTAGAATTACAAACAATACCGTGATCATGATTATACCATCAATCACATTAAGAACTACAGTCACATTTTACAACTATCTCTGTAATTGTAATGATTAAAGCAACCCTATTTAAGGTTATAATCACATTTTCACAAAAAATCTATGATTGTGTTAATAACAGCAATCACAATAAGAGCTAAAACTCATTTTACCACAATCATTGTGAATGTAATAACAACAACAATCGCTTTAAGGGCTAAAACACACATTTTACTACAATCATTATGAATGTGATAGTAACAACAATCACTTTAAGGGCTAAAAACTCATTTTACTACAATAATTGTGAATGTGATAATAACAACAATCACTTTAAGAGCTAAAAACTCATTTTATTACAATAATTGTGAACGTGATAATAACAACAATCACTTTAAGGGCTTAAAACTCATTTTGCTACAATAATTGTGAACGTGATTATTACAGCAATCATTTTAAGGGCTATAATCGCTCTGATTGTTTTGGCTGTTACCATGTAGTCATATTCCAGTGAAACCGAATGAAGTAGTTGAACAAGAGGAACAGACCGATGAATCCAAAAGAATTAATATCCTAATGGATGGCAAAATCAGTCTTGGTAATTTACTGAAAGTTAGATGAAAAAGGCTACTTGATGAATTGATCAATAAGATTGCATTTAATTATGTACATATTTTCATATTATTAGTTTTAAGGTGCAATTTGAAACATCCCGTCTTGACTATTCATAAAGACAATGATTCGACAACATTGTGTTAAATCAGTACAAGACTATAATATGAGCCGTGCCATGAGAAAACCAACATAGCGGGTGTGCGACCAGCATGGATCCAGACCAGCCTGCGCATCCGCGCAGTCTGGTCAGGATCCATGCTGTTCGCTAACAGTTTCTCCAATTCCAATAGGCTTTAAAAGCGAACAGCATGGAGCCTGACCAGACTGCGCGGATGCGCAGGCTGGTCTGGATCCATGCTGGTCGCACACCCACTATGTTGGTTTTCTAATGGCGCGGCTCATATATACATACTACTGCAATTGTAGTCTTACATTTGTTTCACGTCCACCAGACAAGGTCATTTAAAAATGGGTCAAAATAACTGAACATCATTATATAAACATGCTCGATAATGGGAGGTTATAACGGATTACTGTTTGTTAAGGATACAACAAAATATATTTACTCTAGGTTTAAAGTAATCGAGATTTTAATGTATTGAAAAGTTATTGAAGTGTTTGTTACACGATTAGTTCGTGCAAATTTCAGTTGGTATATAGCAGAGTTGAATAGTCAGTTAAGTCATTCGAGGTTGTCTGCATTGCTTAACACAACACACACTACTTACATGTATACGAACTGGATTATAATGGCTGGTGAACAAACGACCACTTGGGAATTCGGTGGCAAATTTAGTTGCAATGGAGCCGAAAGAACTTTGATTCCGGTGAAAGGGTTTAACTAGCTTCAGTGAACATTCTCAAGATATTGAATGACCGCAAATGCTCGTCAACGTTTACATTTCAGCTAGATGTTTGTGAAAAAATGCATTTTTTAGAGTTTGATCTACCCAAAGTTGTAACAAAGACTGTCACAGTGGTAAACTTGCCGAAGTTGCTGATGAAATAAGTAGACAAGAACTCAGTACATCAGTATGATAAAGTAAAGGATGAAAAAAACATGAGAAATAATTTACGACGAGTCTAGTGTCGGACACCGTCTATACAGAGAGTGAGGAGACATAGGCTGACCGACAACAAATTTATCCATATGGTCCAGAGAGAGGCTTAAGGTTCTTGTAAAGTCTTTTGAAACAACCCCTCGGGTGAAATTTTTGTTTTAGTTTTTTTACGCCACATATCATAAAGAATACACAAAAATGTTCAAAATAAGTAGAAGAAAATTTCAAGACAGGTTGTTCAATTTTGAACAACACATTTTGTCTTATATCACATGTGCTTTGACTGTTCATGTTCTATTTTGTAGAAGATATCAAGCTTCTTTTTCAAAAGTATTTTGTCATTACTGTCATAATCATTGTGTGTCTAACGTATTTGTCCAGGTACTCCGGGAGTTGAAATTGTTACAAACCATGTACATTTCAAAAAGATGCAAAAATTGCAAAATGAAAGTGAAAGTAGAGCTGTCAAACTGACACAAAACTGCAGTATTTCAACAAATATAAAAATATAAAAGTAAACTATTTTTCATTTCCCGGAGTACCTAGATGTCTGCAAGACACACAACAAAAACAAACTTAGAGATAAAATATGTTTGAAAAAAAAAGTTTGATATTTTGTACAAAATAGAATGTGGACAGCTGAAGTACATGTTTTGTAAGACAAAATACATATTACCAAACAAGGTGACCTCTATAGAAAGTATTTTCTACTTCTTCTGAACAACTCCGTATATATAAGTTATGAATATTATGAATCTGTCTGGTATAATTTCCAAAATGAAAATTTACCTAAGGGGTGGTCTCAAACGCTTTACATGAACCTTAAAAAAGAGGAGTATTTTTTAACGATTTATGTAATTTAAGTTTAAGATGCGATTAGATTAAGCAGCATGACGTCAATGGAGAGCGGCGTATGCTTAGGGTTGAGATTTATAGTTGTATTATGCAAAACCGATGGGAAAGAGTGAGATTCTATGGTTCTATAGTTATTTTGTTGAATTTTATCGCAATTGACTATCCATATTTACATGATTATGATTAAGCAAGTATATAGTTGTATGACGCAAAGCCGAGGGCAAGGGCAAACGCCAATGGCCGAGATTTAAATTTTTATTACGTCAAACCGATGGGAAAGGGCAAGATTTATGGTTCTATAGTTATTTGGTCCATTTTTTCGCAGTTACACTACCCATATTTATAAGATAATGATTTAGCAAATATATACTTGTATGACGCCAAGTCGAGGGCAAGGGAAACCTCCAATGGGCGGGATTTATTGTTGTATTACATCAATCCGATGGACAAGGACGAGATTTATGGTTCTATAGTTATTTGTCAATTTTTATCACAATTCCACTATCAATATTAATAAGATTATGATTTAGCAAATATATAGTTGTATGACGCAAAGTCAAGGGCAAAGGAATCCTCCAATGGGCGAGATTTATTGTTGTATTACGTCAAACCGATGAACAATTGCGAGATTTATGGTTTTATAGTTATTTGTCAATTTTTATCGCAATTCCGCTACCCATATTTATAGATTGTGATTTAGCAAATATGTAGTTGTATGACGCAAAATCGAGATTTTTAGTTCTATAGTTATTTCGTCAATTTGTATCGCAATTGCACTATCCGTATTTATAATATTATGATTAAGCAAATATGTAGTAGTATGACGCAAAGTCGAGGACAAGGGCCAGCGCCGATGGGCGGGATTTATGGTTGTATTACGCCAAGCCGATGGGTAAGGGTGAGATTCATGGTTCATTAGTTTGTTTGTCAGTTCTTATCGCAACTGCACTATCCATATTTATATACATTATGATTTAGCAAACATTTAGTTGTATTACGCCAAGCCGAGGGCAAGGACGACCGCCAATAGGCGAGATTTTGGGACAGGATGGACGTACCGGGGACAAATTAAATGTTATACAATAGCTGGTATCAATATAATGTCAATTTCCATTCAACAAAACGGACATTGTATGTATATGCTATAGACTGGCAATAATTTCAAATTACAATAACATATTACATACACGGTACTAGACCTGCCACATAAATTTATACATTACAATGCAATACAGTAACGGCGTTCAATAATTAACAACGAAATGTTTGACATGTTTATGACAAAGGGTACTTTACAATTATCATGTTACACAAATTTCAGTACAAATCTTACAGCTTATACAAACGAAACATTTTAGATTCCTCTTTCGAAACAATTTACAAAAGTCTGAAAAATTTAATAAATTAGCCCGACATACCGAAACTAGCCAAAATCTTATGCCGAAAAGTAAACGTTATAAATTTCTGTAAAATGAACAAAAATTTACTAAATAAAAATCGTAATTCAAAAGTTATACAAAAATCTAACAAATAAATTTCTTACCTCGATCGAGCAAACTTTCTACCAAGAAAAATCAATTTGACATAAATCCGTCTAATGTCGAAAATTGTGTGCACTAGGCATATCTAGTCCAGTCTATTTGTAGGGTTATATCCCGCCAAATATTGGATTTCACGGAACTCACGGCATATGCGTGAACTCAGACTATTAGCATTTCCACGGGAATCACGATATAGCAGGGAAATCTAACTACTTTGGGGCGGAATTGAATTGGACAATTTAAGGCCCGTTATAATGGTTTTGGGGATAAAAACATAAATTACTGAAGTTTATACAATATCAACTTTCTTATTACTGAACCGAATTAAATAAAATTTACATGGAAATTTAAGTTCTGAAATACAGAAAAACATGAGAGGTATTTCATGCATAAAATCTGACATTTACCTCAATAACTCAAAAATTTACAAAAAGATGATTTAATACCTGTATTATACTACAGATACATTGAGGCCCGTATGTCAGTTTGTGACAGATTTATTGTTGTATTATGCCAAGCCGATGGGCAAGGGCGAGATTCGTGGTTCTATAGTTATTTTGTGATTTTTTATCGCAGTTCAACTATCCATATTTATAAGATTATGATTGAGCAAGTATATAGTTGTATTACGCCAAGCCGAGGGCAAGGGCGAGCGCCGATGGGCGAGATTTACGGTTGTATTACGCCAAGCCGATGGGCAAGGGTGGGATTCATGGTTCAATAGTTTTTTGTCAATTCTTAACGCAACTGCACTATTCATATTTATATACATTATGATTTAGCAAATATTTAGTTGTATAACGCCAAGCCGAGGGCAAGGACGAACGCCAATGGGCGAGATTTCGCCAACACGATGGGCAAGAGCAAGCGCCAAGGCCCGAGATTTATTGTTGTATTATGGCAAGCCGATGGGCAATGGTGATATTTATGGGTTCTATAGTTATTTTGTCAATGTTTATCGCAATTACACTATCTGTATTTATAAGATAATGATAAAGCAAAATACATTTATTTCTAAATCATATTATTTTCAACGTATCAGGCAAAGTCAGTCTGTTTGATAGTGGGGTTATCTCCCTTGTTCAGACATTTTCACACACGTATTATTTAGATGTTCAGTTTTGTATCAATATTTCCAACATTATATCATTTATCTGGGTATCTTTTGAATATTGAATATACTTGATTTGCACAATGGCTTCTTATAATCACGCTATATTCTATAAGGCCTCGCATATACTGTCTATTATGATAATTGAACACAAACTAACACTTGTATCATTTCATAAAGGTGCATAAGGGTATTTGTTCTACACTTTATGCAGTCAGTAAATTGGCTATTTGATAAATCTTTGTTCAGTGTTCAAATGCAGTCAGGCATGCAAAGAGCAAAAGTCATTCAAAATGTTATGTCTGTATACAATTTCTGACATTGACTTTTCTTAACATCATTTGCATGTGTATCAATAATGCATTTCAACAACTTAAGTTTTCTTTTAACATTTCAGTTATTCTAACATCAGGAAATATATGTGTTTTGTGCTTTTATGACATTCTGATATATTTTATGAATATAATGACGGCTATGAAGTCGATATTTATTGTATAGAATGTCAATTGTTCAGTGATAGTGGAGAGGTCGATTAAGGTTTAGAAACGATTAAAAGTTATCAGAAGTGTAACAATAGTTGCATCTTACATTAAAATTATATATAATCCCGTTCCTTCTTTGTTGTTCGATACATGACAATGCAGACAACAAATCCTAAAATGCATTTATGTATTTGTTCTCCTTTCATCCCTCGATTTACTTTGATTATGGGATAAATAATTTATTTACGTTTGAGCGTAGCGAATTTGGAAATAACGTTGCTCATGCGCGGCTTGCAACTTCAAGGACATGCCCGTCTCAGAGCGAATGATACAGTATGAAGTATAGAATGCAACGAAGCAAAATAACAGCAAACTCGAATTGACCGAGTCCGTTCAGACTTTAACAACATAAAATGATCATTTACGAAGCAAAGATATATTATGATTTAAAAAAAAAATACCAAACATCATATCTTATGTTTGCATCTATTTCTGATTGTCCTCAGATTTTTGTAGGACACTGTGCATCGTCGTATATTATTAACGCAATCCAGCCGTTTACCTTTTCTTGCCAACCTCTATCCACTTTTCAACAATTTTCTCTCTCTCTTCAAGTGTTAATGAGAATCCTTCACCGGTAGTTCCATTCACTGAAAAAAAAACCACAGAATACAGAAATCCTTACCGTTACAACGATATTAGTCATGGTGCAGAACGTTGTAAATCATAACCGTTACAACAATATAAGATATGGTACGGAATGTTGAAAATCATAACCGTTACAACAATATAAGATATGGTACAGAATGTTGTAAATCATAACCGTTATAACAATATAAGATATGGTGTAGAATGTTGAAAATCTTAACCGTTACACATATTACAACAATATAAGATATGGTGTAGAATGTTGAAAATCATATCAATTACAATTGATATAAGTCTGAAAATCATAACCGTTACACCAATATAAGATATGGCCCAGAATGTTGAAAATCATATCAATTACCATGATATGTCTGAAAATCATAGTCGTTACAACAATATAAGATATGGTGTAGAATGTTGAAAAACATAACCGTTACAACAATATAAGATCAATATAAGATATGGTGTAGAATGTTGAAAAATATAACCGTTACAACAATATAAGATATGGTGTAGAATGTTGAAATCTTAACCGTTACACATATTACAACAATATAAGATATTGCCCAGAATGTTGAAAATCATATCAATTACCATGATATAAGTCTGAAAATCATAATCGTTACAACAATATAAGATATGGTACAGAATGTTGTAAATCATAACCGTTACAACAATATAAGATATGGCCCAGAATGTTGAAAATCATATCAATTACCATGATATGTCTGAAAATCATAGTCGTTACAACAATATAAGATATGGTGTAGAATGTTGAAAAACATAACCGTTACAACAATATAAGATATGGCCCAGAATGTTGAAAATCATATCAATTACCATGATATGTCTGAAAATCATAGTCGTTACAATAATATAAGATATGGTACAGAATGTTGAAAATCATAACCGTTACAACAATATAAGATATGGCCCAGAATGTTGAAAATCATATCAATTACCATGATTTGTCTGAAAATCATAACCGTTACAACAATATAAGATATGGTACAGAATGTTGTAAATCATAACCGTTACAACAATATAAGATATGGCCCAGAATGTTGAAAATCATATCAATTACCATGATATGTCTGAAAATCATAGTCGTTACAACAATATAAGATATGATGTAGAATGTTGAAAATCATATCAATTACCATGATATGTCTGAAAATCATAATCGTTACAACAATATAAGATATGGTACAGAATGTTGTAAATCATAACCGTTACAACAATATAAGATATGGCCCAGAATGTTGAAAATCATATCAATTACCATGATATGTCTGAAAATCATAGTCGTTACAACAATATAAGATATGGTGTAGAATGTTGAAAAACATAACCGTTACAACAATATAAGATATGGCCCAGAATGTTGAAAATCATATCAATTACCATGATATGTCTGAAAATCATAGTCGTTACAATAATATAAGATATGGTACAGAATGTTGAAAATCATAACCGTTACAACAATATAAGATATGGCCCAGAATGTTGAAAATCATATCAATTACCATGATTTGTCTGAAAATCATAACCGTTACAACAATATAAGATTTTGTACAGAATGTTGTAAATCATAACCGTTACAACAATATAAGATATGGCCCAGAATGTTGAAAATCATATCAATTACCATGATATGTCTGAAAATCATAGTCGTTACAACAATATAAGATATGATGTAGAATGTTGAAAATTATATCAATTACCATGATATGTCTGAAAATCATAATCGTTACAACAATATAAGATACGGCCCAGAATGTTGAAAATCATATCAATTACTATGATATGTCTGAAAATCATAATCGTTACAACAATATAGGATATGGTACAGAATGTTGTAAATCATAAGCGTTATAACAATATAAGATCAATATAAGATATGGTGTAGAATGTTGAAAAATATAACCGTTACAACAATATAAGATATGATGTAGAATGTTGAAAATCATATCAATTACCATGATATGTCTGAAAATCATAGTCGTTACAACAATATAAGATATGGTGTAGAATGTTGAAAAACATAACCGTTACGACAATATAAGATCAATATAAGATATGGTGTAGAATGTTGAAAAATATAACCGTTACAACAATATAAGATATGGTACAGAATGTTGAAAATCATCATATCAATTACCATGATATAAGTCTGAAAATCATAACCGTTACAACAATATAAGATATGGTACAGAATGTTGTAAATCATAACCGTTACCACCGTTTTTATTAAGTTAAACAGGTGAAACGAACACGAATTAAATTACTAATCTCGAAGTTTTCCTCCCCAAATTACTCACCATATATCTGCGTTATCCCGTTATTTGACAAATGCTGACAGTACATATCAATCTTGTCATAATCTACTTCTCTAAAATAACAAAAACATTTAATTAAAAAACTGTATTCAAGAATTCGAAATTTCTTTTGTTTGCAATGAATATTCATTAGCCGCAGATGTAATAAACGGGCCGAATACCATTTCGGATTTCTTCGTGTGTGTGTCTGTTTAATGTTGGAGAAGGAAAAACAAATCGGCAAGGAGCTGTAGACAATATATGTTCACAAGGACTGATTTGTATATAAAATGAAAGGGTATATTAAATCATATAAAGTTGCAAACATGAAGGCAACCGCAAAATAACGAGTTTAAATTTTGTAACGTATGTGACATATCTATGTATAAAATATGCACAGGCCCGTTTGTATATTTTAACTGACCGAAATTCATGACATTAAATGTTAATTTGTAATGGGAGTATGCCGATGAATGAGTTACCCTTCAGGAGTCATCGGTGTAAACACCGCAGGTACCAAACCTTCTAGCTTGAATGTTCTCACCTACAAAACAAAAAACAACTAGGACAGTTAATTATATCACATGCCAATATTTGAATTTCGTTGTTGTATTGCACATAATGTATATCATTGACAATTATGATGATGAATGCTAACAGTCATACATATATATATATATACATGTACTACTGATACAGTTGTGTTTCCGTAATGGTCCTGATACTGGTGTGTCGCACTGGCCTGAGGTCACAGACCGGTGGTCCGAATATTGTAGATTGAGGATCTGGTACAGGGCAGTCATAACACTTACTTATGAAAAAAATATTACAAAATCACTTTTGAACAAAACCGACATAGATACCTATTTTTCCAGAGCAGACGCAGTGTACCAGTGGTAACACTTCAATAGCAGAGAAATGAGTTCAAGCCCCGCTCCTCTAACCAAAATAACTTTTGCAGTCTCTTTTTTAAGCTTCATACCAAACGTCATATATAGTTCGACCTGTTATAAGTTATGCTGCCTCCGTTTGGGGGTTTAAGGAGTATTCATGTATTAATGCGGTTCAAAACAGGGCCATGAGATTCTTGTTAGGGGTGTGAAAGTATACACTAAAGGCTGCACTTATTGGAGAGATGGGATGGGAACCAGCTTATGTTAAACAAGTGTTATGTATAATTAAGTCTATGCAACATGTGTCAAACACTAATTAATGTAACTAGACTGAACAAACGTATAGCTTTGTGGGCTTGTTCACTAGCTTCTGGGTCATGTAAGAATATATATTTTGTAATCACTGTATTAATGAGGAAGTTGAATATTGACCTCAGTGTTGACATTTCTTCCCCTATTTCTCCATCATTGTATAATACTGTTAAGACAGCACTATTAGAAAAATGTAAGGCAACATGGTTGAGTCAAATACAAAGTGTTGTTGGTCCATCTCATAAAGGAAGAAATAAACTGAGAATGTATCGTTTGTATAAATCAGAACTCCAAGTTGAGCAGTACTGTAAATTTATTTTACCACTTAAACACAGGTCTGCATTAGCCAAGTTCAGGTGTGGTGTAGCACCATTGCGGATGGAAACAGGGAGATTTGAGAGTTTTGAAAATAGACTGTGTCCGTTTTGTAAAGAAGTTGAAACTGAAGTACATGCTCTATTTCATTGCCACATTTACAGTGATATAAGACAGGTCCTGTTTACTAAGGCAATATCAACAGAAGCAAATTTTATCAACTTTTCTGATGTAGAAAAAATAATCTTTATTATGTCCAACCAGGAAATGATAAGATGTACAGCCAAAACCTGTCATGATATTTTACAAAGAAGAATTTTATGTCTTTGTAAATAAGTAGTCAGTTCTTAATACATTGATGCTTTCACTTAATTTTATGTAACCCTGAATACATTTTGCTAATCAAACCAACATTAATCTGATTAATGTTGGACCAGATTTCTTACATACATTTTCTAACGGTTGCATAGTAATGCCTGTTTTGCGTTTTCAGTATTTTAAGCTAAATTTTATGGCAGTTTTTATCTACAAAAGAAATGGATTCAAGTTTTAATTATGTAAAATATATCAAATATGTATAGATTTAGATTACAATAGTAGATGTAAATATCACATAGGGGATTGAATTAGAGAGAATACGTTTATCCTTTAATATAATAGTAATAACCCTTTTGTGATAGCATACAATATGGGTTTTTTATAAGTGCAATATAATGTGGAGTTTGTTTTATATGATATAATCTCTGATATAAATTATATCATGCTATATAGTCTCAAGTAACTCAGTATTGAGTGGCAGCATTAAATATGTTTTAAGATATTATATGTAATACAAATATGTACTGTGACTTTATTTATGTATGCTGATGAGACTTGAATAAAATAAATAAATATAGAACCAGTCAAGTTTCTGAAATTGGGCGGCTCCTGCACTACCCTCCAACCATAATTCCTAACATTCTTCTGAGGGAGTTGCCCCTTTAGGTGACCGGTGACTGCTATAAATAAGCTTATATAAATACGGGTACATACATAATGCTTCCATTGTTTTGTCAAATAAGGTGCATGGAATGGAAGGGTCGTTATAAGACTGAACTGTAATCATGTCATACATTGTAACATGGGGAAAACTCTGGACTTTGACTCCTGCATGATAACGACCATTAACAAGAACAACGAAACCGAGCATACAGTTTCAATAAACTTTAGGCGATGCTTGTTTTAAAAATAACAGACCCGTAATCACACTCGGCTATTTCCGGATGATGACGTATACTGTCTGCGTAAGGGATTCGGACGAAAATGTACCTCGGAGCGCACATGGCTTTCGTAAAACTTGGAGAATGACGAAATTGCATTAGGGGAATATGTAATTTGTTGCCAGTTCTCTTCATGGGGTATTAGCCGTAAAAAAGGGGAATCTCTAGAGTTACAGTAACTCTAATGTGTTAGGCACGTCGCTCCATATGGAAGAATTAGACCCATCGATTTTTTGCATGAGTAAAAATATTCTATATAGCGCAAAGGAGCCCTTTACTTCACTTAAATTTATGGAAAAAGTATTATAGGTATTTTAGCTTCGCAAACGATGTGATGATATTCAATATATTGTCTTTCTTGTTAATATATTATTTTAAAATGAATTTAAAAGAAAATGGTCTTTTGCGTTTACTTTATTTGTGTCTATCTGCAATCAGATACATAGTAAAATACAGATAATTTGCTGAAATTACTTCTGTTTGACAAAGAATAAATAGTTTGTGATTTGCCCTTTAAGACAATAGCAAACGGCTTAGTAATCTTTATTCATTTAGCTATTGTTTCATATTAACTTCAGTTTTCTAGGTGAATAAGAAAATAGTCTTTAAGCGTTTTGTAGATGAGTATAGGTTTTTTTTATCGTTATCGGAAAGACTCGAACATTCTCGTATATTTCCACCAATGCTTACGGAATTTAAGCTCCTTAACTCCCTGGGGCCGAAATGCGACTATAGGCGTTATATTTTCTACCCCTGTAGCGTCAATATGCGACTATACGCGCGTTATCAGAACTCCCCAGGACGGCGATTGACGAGTATAGTCGCGGCACCGAGATCATGATGATTGCGATAAGTACTTGTTGATTTTTGATAATTTTGACAAAAGCAAAATTTCTTTGCATACTGGCTATTATTTCTTTGATGTAATAATTACTAGTTGTGCTAATAATTAGTTCCCTTGTTAAAATAAATGTCTGTAACTATGCGGTAATGTAAATGAAGTAAAAAGACGATCTCCGCTGTGTTTCGTTCATACTGTATTTCAAAAGAGTAAAATAATGTCGTCGGCCAGAGATCTTTCTTAAAATGACGAAAATATTTATTTATTATCATACTGATTCTGAAATATCAGTTCCGTCGGATGATGATTCCGACGATGCGATTCCATTATCAGATAAATGAATGGTCGGAAAATGTTAAGTTTTAGAAGGCTGAAATATTGGTACACTTACATTACATACGATACAAATGGATAGAAAATAACACAACAAAGCATGTTTCATAAAATACAAAAAAGTTATATGTAAAAAACGCATGTTTGTAACTTTAATAATTATTCAAAGATAGATGTAAATATTACAACTTAACTGTCTCAGCACGTGACACACAAAATTTGTGTACATGTTTAGAAATAGATTATACATCAAAATAAACCACTGATATTAACCCAAAAACGGGTGTAAATTTATGTAATGCTGATGTAAATATTCAGTGTTAATGATGCATTTCTATTTATGGGAATTTAATGTTCAAATATCTATTAAACGCAGTAGGTGTGTTAAAATTATGAATATTTCGAAGTGAAAATTTCAATATATATTTCAGTTTACACCCAAGTTAATCATGATTTCAGTTTACACCCAAGTTAATTCCTGCATGATTTCAACTGACTGTATGCGAGTGTGATTATGATAAGGTTAGATAATGTTCTTCGACGTCAGGTGGTAATTCTTAACCCGCCGCAGCAGGTATGTTACGATATCGGCCTCAGGGAGTTAACGGTATAGACCGATTTCTTCTCACTCGCTAATCTGCACACATGTACGGATTTAGAAATTGGTGGGCACTCCATAATCTGATTTTGTTTACAGTCAAAAGTTTGAGGATTGAAAATCAAAATTTTAAAAAGAAGAATTTTCGAGTTCACATCGAATTTGGATCTAGCTCGAAGATCAAAACTGAAATGTTCCGTGTTAAATTCGAGCCGGCATTGAACTTCGAGTCTATCGAAAATTGAAATCTAAAGAACTGATTTTGAGCTGGAATTAAATTTCGAGCAAATTAACAGTTTCAAAACGTTGAAATTTGAGGCGGCATATTTTGGGCAAGTTAGAAGATTGAAACTTAAATTTTCGAAAGAATGAAGTTGCATTTTGCTAACATTGAAATTTCGAACAGACTAGGAAATCGAAATTACGATTTCCCCAATTATAGACTATATCAAAAGTTTCCACAGCTAAATAAATTCAATAGAGTATAGTGTAAGTTTAGTCTACTTTCAACACTTTGAAAGAACCTATACTGAACTTCCTTTTGTCTTTTAATAAAGTCAAAATCCAAGACTAGCCAAGAGTCTATAACGCTTGAAAACATTCTGAGTGAAAGAGAATGACATGCTCTTTATCATAAGCTTGACAAAACCATACCAATTTCAATTCAATTTCAATTCGTTCATTTACAGATTGACATGAGTCCCACAATGCGTGGGCAGCATCAGCAATACATACATACATACATACAAACATACATACTTACATAAAAACATACTTACATACAAACATACATACATACATACATACATATATAATATATACAATATACTGCATAACTATACATGCAGAAAACAGTTTAAATACAGTAATAAATGGGAAAACGACTACCTTCAGTATCTGTGAAAAAGGGGAAGATAAAATTAAAAAGAGAAAAATATTTTACTGGTAAAGTGATATTAAAAGAAATTTACCTGAAAGAAGTTATTAAAGATTTTATAATGTAAACAAACCCCTACACCATTTTACCATCAATATTTCCCATTCATAAATGCACTCAATTCAGGTGATAATTGCTGACATAATTGTAAATGACAGGCCCCAACCAAAACATGTTTTTTTTTCTTTTTTCAAGTTGTGTAAACAGTTTAGGTTATAAATTAATGTTGATATCTGAAGTTACTCGCTTACTTTGTTAAAAACAATAAATAAAACACCTTATAGCTCGTTTACAGTATTTGACCTGTATCGAAAATCATCAAATAAAGTAAACTCCATATGCTTTTTCAGCATTTATTCGTTTTTCAATTAAAGCAATGATCGTGATAGTTCCATCCAGAGAATGTTGAATTGCTTAAAATACATTACATAGAGTCATTACCTATGAGCCACCTTCAAATGTTGTAATTACAACCACTACCTTAAAACATTGTAATTATATTCGATGACAATGAATTTTTGTGTTACATTATTTGAAGTAAAGTACTCCTGAACAGTAAGAGAAACTCTTCCAAATGACTAAAGCATAAGAAACACTTTCAAAGTGATTCATTTAAGTCATAAATATACGCAATCTAGCTACTTTATTACACAAAAGTGATACCAGTTTAACTCTTTTCTTTTTGTTATATTTTTCATTGTTGGATATATAAATTTTACATTTTTAATATATAAATTTTGTGTAAACCAATGTATCACCATTAAGAACAATAAATTAAAATAACTTTGACTAAAAGATCAGAACTTATATATTTTAATAACGTTTCTTAATTTCGTAAATTTTCTTTAAAGGAATTTATGCATTATTTTACATTATCTTCATGCATTACTAAACTTTCCATCATGGCCTCACTACAACTTATAAAATTATAACTGTCAGTGTAAGCCATGAGAAAAGTGTGCATATTGTATATTGAATACAATGAGATTTAAACAAATGTAGGTCATATTTTGTCTGCCCGATCAGTTGTTGGAAAAAGGACCTATCTGATTTTTCTTTCACTTTTGTCCAATGTTTTATATTAGCTTCAGTTTATTGGTCAATTCAGAGTTGTTCCCCTTAGATTTATTTGGGTAGGTACCATCTCTACACGATGGGTCTAATTTTCCTATATGTTTATTGAAATAAAATTCTGTTCAGCGACCATCGGCAAAACTCGTTGCGCTATAAATCTTTAAAAAATATGAATTTAATTTTCCATTTCATCATTAAAAACAAAAGAAGACAAAAAGAAAAATAATTTACTTACTGTAGCCATTGCTGTCTACTGTTAAATTAGTACTCCTATATCACGTTAAAGCACGTATATATACATGAAGTAGCTCATTAATGTTATCACGATAAAGTTTATGATACTGGTTGTATTGACCGATTTCTGAAACATTTTATCTATCATTATCTACCTCCGGAACGATCTCAAGGTAATACTGTACCGTGACATTTTTAGCTTTCTACTACTTCCGCACGATAATTTAAACGACAACATGTTTATATTATCGTTTGATTGTTATAATATATGGTTCTCATGCATCGTTGAGCTCAAAATGGTTGCCAATGATAGAAGGATAGAAGTTAAGTGCATACTGTAATGTTATACAAAAATATTTTCTGTATTGAAATGTTTTAATGAAGAAAAATCATAACTATCAAACGTTATCGTTTGAGTTATCGTGCGGGTTTTATACTTGTCGTTTTCGGTGATTATGATTAAAATACCGATCTATTTATTTGGGACCGCTTTACTCACTTTGATTCTACGCAAAACAATGTCTTGGTCGTTGTGATGTTATGTAAACCAAATACAGAAGATGTAAATGGCTGTCGGTCGGTCAGTTGGTCCGTCCGTCCGTCCGTTCGTTGGCAGTTCAGATGGTAGACCATTTGGTTTCTGATCAATAACAAGAAAAGTTGTCCAACTTCATAGAACGATAGGAATGTTTCTAGTCAGAAAATGAAAACTCCTGTTCTTTGGGACAGTTGGTCATAACATCATTGGCCGCCACGATAGCCTAGTGGTAGAGCGTCCGCTTCGAGTGCGGAAGGTCGTGGGTTCGATCCCCGGCCGCGTGATACCAAAGACATGGAAAATGGTACCAATAGCTCCCTTGCTTGGCGCCCGGCGGAAGCTGGCCTCTTCTCTCATGCCCTCGTGGTAATGGATTCCATCAGGAAAGAGGTGTCGAGAGTGATTAATATAAGTTGTAGAACTTCTTTCACAATCGACAAAACTAACATCATCGGGACTGAAAACGATTTACGCTTAATTACTGAAGAATGCTTTAGCCTACAGTCAGCAAACCACTCTCTCTTTATATATAATTTACATGTGCGAATAACCATCATGGTACACCATATCACATAGCAGTACAGACGAACGTGTCTACTCCACATCAAATCCACCAAGTTGAACTCAGTAAAGAGGTGCTGCTTTTTATACACGCCTGATCTGCAATGCACATTAGAACTGGTTCAACAGAAATCTGGGTTATCACGCCTCACAAATCAACATTTCATTTTACAGGTTTTGGGCAGAGAAGCTAAATATTCTAGATCTCTCTCTGAAAGTGAGCTATATCACGAATTTATAAAGATACTGTGCATTAACGGAAATAATTAAATTCATACCGTTAGCTTTCGCATACATATTCATATATACATGTATTTATCTGTATTTATTGTTTGCACAGACTTTAGTTTGACTTACTTTTTCATTGCCTTTAACTCATTCATTTTGGTGTAACAAGTTGCAAGTCCGCGTGTAAAGCTGCATGTGTATGGATATTAACAAGAAAAGTATAACCCAAGTGTTATATGTTGACGATTACGTTGGTATATTTACTTAGAGGGTATTGTTGTTGTTTTCTTCACCTCCTGCATAGGAGAACAGCTTATGAATACGCAGCAATAAAAATTGACTAAACTGTTCACTACTATAAACACCTTTACCACTATATACAGTCATATACTGATCAACTGGTATTTTGGAAGGACAAACAGTCAATGTTGTGCAATCAGTCACCCCTTAAAAAGGACCATTGTTCTGATATTGCTAAAGATCAGCCTGCAAGGATACTTTAAAATGCAAGTCACCTAGGTGCAGGCAAGTTTTTCCTTATTGTTAGGTGACAGCTGAAACCACATAAAGCTAAGAATGGTCAAATTTTGATTATTCCGTAGTTTTCATGGAATAAAACGTCAAATAGAGAAGGACTCCTATAACTAATCATTTAAAATTAAAAACTATCTTCACTGAACTTTCATGGCAATCTTTTTGGCGCTTATACGCATGCGCACAAACTACATCACAGCATCAGGGGCAAAATTAATATGACAAAAGAGAGGTACCTAACAAATTTAAATGCCCTTTAATAACTTTCATGAAGAAAAACTGAGACTTTGTCGTGTATAATAATTTCATCTAGAAATATTATCTACATAGAGTTAAACCATTAGCTTTTGGCAAATAGAGAATAATCTTGATCGGCAGGTAGAAAAAGCTCTTGTCTCGTTATCGTAATGTACATAGATTCCCTTTCAATTTTAATACTTGATTTAATCACATCTTTCAGTGATTCTTTTGCAAGAAGGAATATATTATCAATAGGATCATTCTTTGTACTACTCGTACTTTCATGTTTTAACAAAGACATATTGGACTGCGTTCATGCAACAGTTCACAGTGGTTTTTGATTGCGCATGCCAGTTGTGTAATGTGGAAGAAAAATTTCACTCACGGTAACTAAGTGTGGTAGACTGAAAAATGTGTTAAGGATACGTTACCAGTTATTTGACTAATTTATGTGCTGTCTTACCTGTAATGTTTGTTACGTGCTTAAGATGCTTGTTAAGATGCTATTAAGTTGCATAATTCATGTTTTCACGTCCTTTGTATTCCGTGAATCTTTGTAGCCGTTAAATCGCATGTCTTCATACAACGGCGATATTTGGTGTATGTGAACGTTTCTAGGGTTGCAGTATTCATACATACTGTGTATTAATCTCAACATATCTAATGAGGGGATCTCCGTGACCGAGTGGTTAAGGTCGCTTACTTTGAATCATTTGTCCCTCAAGGCTGTAGGTTCGAATTCTCGCTAGTAGTGTAGAATTAATTCATGTGAGGAAGACATCCAGCTGGCTTACGGAAGTCGGTGGTTCTGACCAGGTCCGTGTAGAAATAATGTAGTCCGGTCATTCTGGCTCAAATACACCCTTGACCTCAAACAAATTGCAACAGAAAATGTTTTAAGCGATTTTAAATCCTGAAACCATCCTGCTTAACATATCAAAAGTCTAGAAAAATCTAGATTGCGGAAGAGTATAAAAATCGATGTCAAATTGATGGTTATTTAAGATTTTATTTTTCTAATTTGATAACTCAAAATTACACATATATCTCATTTTACAATCAATTGTACGGATAATATGCTTTATTATGTATCTATATATTATACTTTAATGGCTTGAACTAATAGGAAAGCAATTTTAATTTGAAAACAAATTTTTATATGTAACTTTTGTACATAAAATCAAAAGTGGGTGGGGTAATTTCATATGGCAACATGACATAAGAAAATTAAGTAACTGACAACATTCGACGAAATACATAATATACTGTCCAAAACACATAAAATGGTGTAATTTACCTACATCTTATAATTTTATTCTTAAATAAATGTAAATTAATCATTTTATGTACGTGGCGGCATTTAAATATTAATTTGGGTGGGGTAATTTCATACATGATAAGGACACCTTTCTATCACTGTACACTGTTCTACAATTGTTGTACATAAGTTAATATTACTTGTACACATCCTTAATACAAATACATGAAACGTTTGTAAATTGTTTACTGATACATAGGTTACATTACACAATGACCTTTAACATACCAGTTGACCTTTTAAAGGTCAAATAGAAACATATAAGAATGGGTGGAGTGATTTTATATGGCAAAATAGCACAAAAATTAACTGACAACACTCGATGGAATACTTAATAATGTCCAAAACACGTGCAATAATCTAATTTTATTTCTATCTCAATATAAAGTATTCAGTCTATGCATGTGCTTGCATTTGAATCAAAAGTGGGTGGGGTAATTTCATACATAATAAGGATTTTTTCTAAAGAAAAAAATGCACTTTTTAACAAAAACTGTTTTGAAATAGTTAACAATGGGTGTACACATCCTTAAAGAAACTACATTAAAAGAGTTTGTAAAATATTAACTGATGAGTATGTTAGATTACACAATGACCTTGATGTATATAAGTCAACATTTTAAAGGTCAAATTGAAACATATGAGTGGGTGGGGTAATTCCATAAGGCAAATTGGTAGAAAAAGTAACTGTACTAACTGATAACACTTGATGGAATACATAATACTGTCCAAAACACTGGTGCAATTTACCTACTAGTTGTTATTTAAAACCTACTATAAAGTAATCATTATATGAGACTGTTTGCATTTAAATCAAAATGAGGTGGGGTAATTTCATAGCATAATAAGGAACATTTTTCTAAAGTAAAAATTGCAATGTTTAACAAAAGTTTACAATAGTTGTACAATGCTTCAAGAAAATACATAGAAATATTTTTTGAAATGTAAACTGATACCTTGGTAACATTACACAATGACCTTGAACCATATACGTTGATCTTTTAAAGGTCCAATGGAAACATATGTGAAACACTCGACACAAACATAATAATTCATAAAGTTTCTGAACGAAAATCAGTAAATAATAGATAAATTTAAACAGTTCATATTTTATGTTTACTAGTCCCTTGTCCCGTACTTATATTTTTATGAATACACTATAGACACCACCTTCTATCAGTAACTAAATTTTATATGTTTTGTTACATTTTAATTGACTCATAATGGTCACGGTTTTATTCCAGGTCAGCGTCTGTGTCGTTGAACTTGGCTACATTGGTGCAGCTAATGCCGCGACACTCGGAGCATCCGGAAGAACATTCTAGTCCATTTTTCCTACATGTACATCTTTTTGTGTCGCACTGTTGTTTACATTTACATTTAACCATTTTCAAGAGCTTTTCCGGTGCGGGGGATCGGTCTGTTTTAATTGGCATCATCTTGTTTCCTTTCAGTTCAAATCCCCACTCCACTGGCGACAGATTTGAGTCGCTGTCTGCATATATCCATTCCTGGACTTGGAAATACGCTCTTAAAGTGTGATACTTGGCGGCATCTGCTGTTGGTGGCAATGTGCTAACTTGAACGTAGCTTGTGCTAGACATTACTTTTTGGGAAAATTTCCTGATGCGCAATAAATTCAGGTTCTCAATGGACAACCCGCCATATAATGACACTAGTATCCGCTCACCAATGTCGATAATTGCATCTTTGTCTGTTTCTTTGAGAAAAGCATCTGCCAGAATACGTATTTCTTCGTTTGAGCGAAATGCCTTCAGTGTTGCCCCTTTGCTGATCCCGATCATATGAGATTTCGTATCACAACCCGATATTGCATGAAGAACTGGTAATGTCCCACTTATCTGTTCGCCAAGTATTTGTTTGGTCTTTTGGATGTCCCATATCCGGACAACCTTTGAGGCGTTTTGTCTGGCTGCAGGCTTAAAAACGACCGATTTGTGACGTGAACGTATGTGGTACACCACAATCACCAATATATCTGTATCCTCGCCTATGATGACAACAACATTTGTTTCGGCTAAATCTAGAGCAGTTTTCACTATCAATACATCAGCATCCCCTTTCGCATGAACTACATCATATCCATTCTCCTCAAGTTCTTGGGCAAGCAAAAATATGAAATTTTGCTTGTTTTCTACATTTGACAAGAATATTTCCTTCTTAGATGCTAATGGTGTTGATTTTGTTATATACACCTTCGGTCCTGTGACACCGCGGGTTCGTCTCAAGTGTGCAGTATCTTTCGTAGTTGGGCCGGAAGTATATCCATCAAATACAATAACTGCATTTGGATATCGGTTGGATATGTATCGAATATAAGATTCACAAATTTCGGAAAACAACATTCCAGCCTTCCAAGGTACTTGATGTAACAAGGAGCCTTCATCCAGTACGAACCTGACACTTTCATCATTAAGGTTTCCATTATGACTGCAATCTCCAACTTCCCATATTGCCTCAGCAAGTAACCATTTCTGTGACTCTCTTATAAGTCCATCGGGAGCAAAAAATGAGGAAGGCAAACCACATAATTCATAGGTAAATACATCTGGAAGATCATCACTAAATCTCTGTGCTGCTATCGTCAACCGTTGGAACAGCAGTTGTGGATCAACCTTTAGTGGCTCGTCGTTAATCTTGATTTGTTGTGCTGCATCTAGAGTGACTGCTTTTTGATTTCTTCTGAAGCTTAAGTCGAAAACGTTTTGTCCAACCATTACTGATACAACTTCTGTACCTATTTGTACTGCTTTGTGTGCATTCACGCTGGAATGCGATGTAACACCTGTTTCAATATTGAAGAGAAGGGTATCTTCTCTAAAAGGATTTCGTTCCTCCAAGTGTGACATTAAAGTCTGCGTATCTTTTCGATCTCTAATAATTCGCGACTTCCCACTATCTTTATGCTGCTCACTTGTATGGAATTCCTTCCCACAAAACGCCTGCATTGCGTTGTTTATAGCAATGCAGGCAGGCCTTGAGAGCAGCCACTGGGTGCGTTGCTGCTCACTCATGCCTTTACCTCGTGTCATCCCTCCTGCACTTTTTACCGACCTCATGAGGGCCTGCTCGATCTAAGTGAAAACGCTGATTTACAGTTCTTTATTTTTATTTGAGACGTTTTCCTTACAAATTTAGAAGTACATCGTTTGTTGTTAACGTTATAAACATCAGTGATATCTCATATACGAAAAACAATCAGTCACAACAGCAAGCATAATTTTCACAAGATGCCGCCATCTTACCTGCATAGTTTTGAAAACTGCGTATATTACACAACAGAATGAGCTGAAAGGTCCTTAGTCTAACCCTGAAATAAAAAAACAACAAATAATAATAATTATTATTTCAATAAAAAGTTACTTTAAGTGCATTTTATTATTGTAATGTTTCAAAAATGCATCAGAGGCATTTTGACTCAATACGGTTCCGGCGTTCCATAGTTTTAAAAAACACAAAAATGGGGTGATATAAATCCCACTATAAATCGTATTTTTTTATGTTTAGATAAGCAAATTGATCACCGGAAGACTTAAAAACACAAATTTGATCGTTTACCGATGATATTTTAAATGATGCTGGCGGAAATTCCTATTTGACCTTCAGCACACAAAAAACCTGATAGAACTTATTTATCAGCAAATTTGTACATAAATAACGAGGAACGATAAATATTTTGGTAATTTTACATTAGTACATTGAGTTTTCGGGTATTTTAAAAGACCACTTACCATTGTTGAGCTAGTTTTTCTGCCTAAAGGTAGTTTGTTTACATTTGATGTTGTTGTTGTCGTCGTTTTTGCAGACGCTCGTCTGTGTTTTGGAGACGCTTTATCACATATGGCAAGCCGTTCCCGTCTTTCCAAAAATTTCGAAAATATCGTAATACAAACCCGTTTTTTTACTGTTTCGCAACTTAGATTTTTCTAGACTTTTTATATGTTTTATATTATTCCTTACTTTATCTTCTGCAATAATAATATTTTCTGTTGCAATTTGTTTGAGGTGTATTCAGAGAACTCCTACACTAATGCTCGGGGAGGCGCCTGTGGTTTTTCTCAACCATCATAAGCTGGAAAATAGCCAAATCACTTATAATTATGTCTATATGACATTAAACGTGACAAAAATATAAATCTGATGCATACGTTGTTTATGCCATGATTGTTGTTGCAATTTTCTGCTTCATTTGCAGACAATGGAGTAAGGTAAGTAGTTTCCGATGTGTCTTACTTCGCCATGGTACAATTGACTAAGTTGATTTGATTTGAGGTTTAAAATAAAAACTTTCATACCTGCTAGAATTGCAGAACCACAGAAAAACCAACTGTTTAGACCCTATTAGTCGCCTCTTACGATCGTGCAAGATTAAGACAGTGGGTTGAATTCCTTTCATACACAAGTTGATCCAAACCCACATTAAAACTTGCTATTTTATTTGATTGATGTCATTTTCTTTTCAACTTGATGAACTATTTGAAGATATTAATAAATATTCGCATAACCGCAAGGGCTTTTATGTTTACAATGTATTACTCTTTAGCCGGTTCAAAAGCTCAATGGGCTTATGTTGTACTTTTTCGTTTTTTTGCCGACATAAAACACATTTTGTTTTAAAATATCTCATGCGAATATAAAAGTTTCGGTGCTAGCTAAATTCCACCTGTACGGCATGTAACTTCGTACTCTAATCAACACGTAATAGAAATCAGACGTTTGTCATTAACGTAGTGAAACCAGTACATCTGGAACCCGGTGTACGTTGAGCATGATCCTGTTACAAATCCTTCGAGTGTACGTTATTTTGTGCGTACACGTGTGACAGTGCAATGCATCATAATGAATCATTTAATAATTTTATATGGGACACTGTTAAGCAATCCAGAACACTGTTGAAAACGAAATTAAATGTTTCCTTATGTGTTTCTGTCACGTTGTCAGTTTCGCTTTGTCGTGTAGGCGCGCGCACCAAAACAACACAAAAACTTTTAAAATTCGTTATGACACGCTGGCGTATGCGCCATGGTGACACAAAGAAACGTGTTACATAAACTGCAGGCAAGTTTACGCAACATAACGAAATGTCCTACATCAGCCACCATAGATAAACCAGCGACAGTCGACATCCTAAGGTTATTACGTACATAAGGATTAAAACATCACGAGGAGTTTCAGATGTTATAGATCTAATCGACGAACTGAAAAGTATGTTTTAACGGGCTGAAAACAAAAGTATAATGCCAGGTATTAAACAAGTGACTGGGTATTGTAGTGGCAATAAAGAAGTACCCTACCGGCGAAAAAAACAATTTTACTTGACCTTCAATAGTAATCTTGACATTTGACCGACAACCATGGGTCATGTGCGCGACATAAAATCTAATCATGGGGAACATTTCTGTGTTGTACTAAAAACATCCTTCAATGCAATTAAAATAACGGTACAAAAATAATATTTACTTGACCTTGAACAGTGACCTTGACCGTTAACTGACAAGCATAGTTCATGCGTGGACACATTGTCTCATCATTTTTTGTGGCATAAGATTATCCATCAATGCATATAAAAGTAATGGAAAAGAAACAATTTTACTTGACCTTTAATAGTGACCTTGACCTTTGACCTTCAAGCATGAGTCATAAACATGCATTATTTTCAGATTGCGGTCTATTCACATACCAAGTTTTATGAACCTAGCTTGAATACTTCTGGAGTTATCACAGGATCCAGATTTGCGGACAGACAGACGGAAGGACGGACGGACGGAGAGCATTCCTATAGTCCCCACCGGTGTTCCACCGGTAGGGGACTAATGAAAAATTACACATCGGTTGAAATTTCGCGGCAATGATTTTCGCATGTATTGACCATGTTTTTGTTATTGAAATATTGAAGTCAAAGTCACCACAGTAAAATTATATTTTCTTGGAAATTTTTTTTAAAAGAATGTTGATCAAAATGCCTGCTTTGATAGACCATAAATTCTTAACAAGCAATCATATAAATAGTAGGATAATAGGATGGTGATTCCCTGTTATTGCTTCCCTAAAACCCTACTATCGCTGCCCTACAACCCTACTATCGCATCGCAATCCTGCAATTCTGTTATACTATCATTGACATGCTAAAATAGCGCTTTAATGATTTGGCGATGGTAAGAGATCAATAAAACAGGATTCTGTAATATTTTTTCTGTATCAAGATATTTTGGTAATGGTATTTTGTCCGCTATAAATTGTGTTCAACAATGTCATTTCGAACCAACCGTTAATTAGACATTAATCTCATCGGAATACATCAGGAGGGTGGAAAAGACTTTTGCAATAAGTGAATACGTGGAAAATTAATGAAACACATCTGCTATCATTAGATTTCTGTAATTGTTCAACATGTTTCAATGTTAAACAAATAAGGAAACTTCAATGATAAGTTGATTACTATTTAAATGTACCGAAATGATTCCAACCTTGGAGCTAAGTCTTTAATTTTTACTTTTGCTTCCAGCAAAAAGAGCATTTGATAACACATATGACATTTGTTTTGCTTACAACAAACTGGTGAATTAAGCATTTTGTATTTAAGAAGATATCAACATGCTTTTAGTTAATTACCATAAAACAGTCAAATATTACACTAGAAATAAGACAACAGTGTGCGCGATCTTTTGAAAGCAAATACATTGTACAAATACATTGTATATTCTTCATTTTTTTTCTATTAAACGTCAAGAAACTTCAAGTTGATTTCGTGAGTCCTAAGTCCGGTTCTTTCGGTCATTCAATGACAGTACAATTGCGTCATTTTGAAACGATCGTAGCGATGAGAATGTCACGACTAAACAGCCACTCAAAATCTTCTATGATTAAATAAACAGTCTCAGTAAGTGGTGAACTGTCTGCTCCAGTCCACATGAAATACAGTGTACCACAAGGATCTGTCCTAGGACCGAAAAAACTACATCATGTTGGTTCAATCTGCAGAAGCCATGGACTGAATCATCACTTTTATGCCGATGACTCACAACTATACTTGTCATTTAAGCCAAACAATATTTCCTACCAACATGAGGCCCTATCTCGAATTGAAATCTGTCTCAACGACATAGTCTCTTGGATGCATCAGAACATGCTGAAGCTCAATACTGAAAAAAACTGAGGTCATTTTGTATCACACAAACTACACAAAAATACCCGAAGATATCTACGTGAAAGTAGGACCCTCTCAGATTAAACTATCAATTTGTGTGAAGAATCTCGGTGCTAGAATGGATTCAAACATGGTCATGACACAGCATGTTAACTCTCTTTGTAGAGCTAGTTATGCACAACTTCGGCAAATAGGCCATATTAGGCAGTACATCACAGCTGATGCTACCAAGTCTCTTGTGAATTCTGGTTATATCGAAAGTAGACTACTGTAACTCGCTGCTGTATGGAATTTCCAAAGACACACTGCAAAAACTTCAATGTGTACAAAACACAGCGGCCCGCATCATAACCAAGACACCACGATGCGATCACATCACGCCGGTCTTGAAGAGGTTGCATTGGCTTCCGGTTCAGGACCGCATTGAGTTCAAAATCTTGACACTTACATACAAAGCCATGCACAATGAATCTCCCAAGTACATTGTCGATATGCTGGACATGTACAAGCCTCGTAGAGACTTAAGGTCGGCAAATGGCCCGGTGTATTTGGTTGTACCGAGGAGTCGAACAGTAAAGTATGGTGACAGAAGTTTCAAGCATGCAGCTCCAAAGCTTTGGAATGCCCTCCCAGCAAGCATCAGAGATTCAAGCTCACTGTCCGCATTTACAAAATCTTTGAGCACGCATCTCTTTCACACATGTTATATAAAATAACAAAATCTGAAATACTGTTGAAAATGGCGTTAAACCTTGTTTTGTGTTGAGAAAGGAATTGCTCTCGTAATGTAATTTAACGTTGAACATAATTTATGGATGATCTTGTTTTAATTACTATTCCTTTTAATCTTTAACCAATATATTTACATGTATGTGTATGTATGTATGTGTTCTTTATGTTTTTGTAAAGCACTTTTGAACGTACATATTTTGTATGAAAGGAGTGCTATATACAAGTGGTATAATAATAATAATAATAATCAGTTTAAAACTTAAATATCGGAATCTATTCACCGATGATACCGGTGATCCTGCCTAACTTGTTCGGACAAATTATCCGGTGAGTCATACATTCATTAATACGAATTTTGTTTGATACGTCACAGGTCCGGATGAGTTCGTATAAAGCGAGTTTTACTGTATATTCTTCATTTTTATTTTCTATTAAACTTCAAGCTGATTTCGTGAGTTCTAAGTCCGATTTTTTTCGGTCATTCAATGACAGTACAATTGCGTCATTTAGAAACGACCGTAGCGATGAGAATGTCACGACTAAACAGCCACTCAAAATCTTCTATGATTACATAAAATCACGTGCATTTAAGCTGTAACAAATACTTCATTAAGCCTATGCTTACTTAGTTACTAGTACATTGCAAATCATTATCGAATGATAACTTAAGTTGTTTCAAGTCTTGTAAACTTTCGTCTTGCCGTTCGCCGTTTCATTAGAGTTACTCCCTTTCTGATTTTTAACTAAAACAACAAAACATTCTGATTGTCACAAAATAAAGTAAAATGAACAATATTCAAAACAAAGTCAAATTACGTTCGTAAGGCGCATGCCAGGTAAGAGGGGCTTATGTAAATTATAAATATTTGTTTTAACTTGCACACAGGTGGTTGTAGTTTATTTATAGAAGTTTTTGAATGACTGTTTACTCGTGTCATTCGCATCGCCGCGATCGTTTCTGACTGACGCAATTGTCAGATTTTGCCAATGTTTAATAAAAAACTTATTTCTCAGAAATGGACAACGACATGTAAATAACCTACCCGGGAACTTAAAGGTATATTCCACGTGTGTTGTTGGAATGCAGATATTTGGCCATATATGTTTATGACGAAGCGTGGAACGAAGGGCGTCGTAAAATATATCACTGCCGAATTTAATAGCTTTATTTAATTAATATATAGTAAACAGGTGCTGAATTTGGACCGACTGTTGATGTTCTTTTATCATCTAAAGCATCTAAATAAATGATAAAGTGACGATAAAATGTGTAGAAAAAAACCCATAAAGGTCCTGTTTGATACTTGCTTCTTTTGAGGCGGACAGACATAATATGTCCCATTTTAAAATGATGCATATACAGGTGACGCTAAAATAATATAAAAAAAGTAAAGTAGTTTACCATCAGAACTGAACAAAGGATACTGCATTCTTATCAGAATAATAAATAATGAAAAGGAATTTATTGTCACAAAGCAATTCCTCTCAGATGACACTGACCTTCATTCTGCTTACCAAACAAAAGAATCTCTGACATTGGTACATCTACAATAGATTTAAAATGTTATATAAAATTATGATATAACATCTAATGTCTATTTTCAAATGTGAACTTACTAATGAACACAAATGAATACGAGGTCTAAGCACTGTAAATCTAGCTCGCCAGAAAACACATGTGTTGCACACAGGATCCAACCACTCGCATCCGCGCAGTCTGGTCAGGATCCATGCTGTTCGCGAACAGTTTCTCCAGTTCCAAAAGGCTTTAAAAGCGAACAGCATGGATCCTGACCAGACTGCGCGGATGCGCAGGCTGGTCTGGATCCATGCTGGTCGCAAACCCACTATGTTGGTTTTCTTATGGCATGGCTCAATTATTTGATACAAGCAGTACGCATATAGGTCGATAAAGATTCTTTTGTAACAAGACATTTTGGATTTTGCGTTTGCGGATACTACAGAATTGGTTTTGCCTTTGACTCCTGCTAAACTTGAGTTTGAAACTTCACTTGTATATACTGTTTTATTTAATGGATAAATCTTTTCAAAATCATGTCCTGCAAATGATAAACTTACATTAAGGGAACATCTTAAAGCTTTTGTAATGATGACAATCTAATGGCTAATAATTATGTTTATGTAATTTGTTAGCCTTCAATCAAATCTGACCTTGATCTGAAGGTCCAATCCTGTTCTTGACCCTATGGAAAATGCTGTTTGATATTTCTGTACTGTCAAATGAAATGATAATTACGCAAAGCCTTTTAACAAATCTGATATAACGGTACAAAAGGTATTAATCTGGTAATGTGTTAGGACACTGATAGGTATAGAGGCGGACAGACAGACAGACGAACTGAGATATTGCAAGACAGTGTTTCACAACTCATGAGCAAGTTCTTTGCTACTTATAACATCGTTTTCGAAAAGATAGCTGAACAGGACTATTCAAAAACCAAAAGTAAAATGTACTATCAAAAGGATTATCCATTTTTTTTCTATATTTTGACTAATTCAAGGGCCGTAATTCTCATATATGCAAATTTTCTTCATTTCTGAGCACCCAGACTGATTAATCATTTCCTCCGGCATACATTTATCATGACATGGTGAGACATTTATATTACATAAATAAGTATATGCTTGGTTTTGTATATCAACGTCTTTTATAAATCATTTCAAGGGACATAACTCTGACCCTTCTAATTTATCATACAAAGGGTGGGTAAAGTTGCATTCTGCACCTAGAATGTATCATTATAGAAGTAATGTATCAGAAAAACATCCAAGCTCTTCTACAAAGTGCACAATTCGAATTTATTTCCTGCCTTATAACCCCCACTATATGACCGTGCTTTTAAACGAAATTCAAAATTATATGCAGGTATGTTTTTCAACTTTATAGATAATAAATGGTTTTAACTTTTTTTCAGAATGCAATAGAAATGTGTTAATCGCAAAAACTTAAATCCTGCATTTATTAACTGTTTTAATTATATTGATATAACACATAGGGAATAATCTTTTACTGGAAAAATTCTTCGCAACGTACTCACGAGGCATTTCTCTAATTCCTCCAGTAATTCTACATTTGTAGAAGGCTTTATCTGCCGATATCTTGAGAGCGTTTCTTTTGCATGACTATTCATATATTGTCAAAATGATTCTTAAGAAGTCTTTGTATAATTCCTTGATACTATTTTGGGCTACCATTAACAAAAAAATGGCATTGCTTGGTTTGCCATTATCGTTCCAATGGAAACACGGGAAGCTCCGTGTCTTGATGACTGTTGTGTCATTATAAACTTTAAGATCATATGGAAATTCATTGTATCCACGTAGATATATTTAGATTGTTCATTGTGAATTAAAGGTTAAATCAAGTGTAATGTTCTTCTAAGAAATAATCATTAAAGACGTCTGGTGATCATGATTTGAAATTACTGAAAGACTGTACTTAGTCTATTGCAAACGCTGTATTTTTTGGTCATTTCCTGTGGCCCTGCAATTATGAAAATATTTTTTGAGAGAAATTGTTTCAAACGTCATGTTTGTGATATGATCGCGTTTTGAAGGACACTGGAAAATGTTAGGGGCTTGCGTGAACATAAACCGCATGTCCATCTGTGACCAATCTTGATTCTCAGACACTTTTTAGAGAACTTTATCATTTTATCAACAGGTTAGATATTATTATCAACATAATTATAGTTTTTGTTACGGTTGCTTTATCATAGCCTGCACGCTTAAAGCCAATCTCTGACAACTGCGTCTCGGAGTCGACTCTTTGACTCGGTGGTTAGAGCATTAGACTAGCACCTGAGCGACTCGGGTTCGAATCCCTCCGCAGACAGTTGAGATATTTCGTCATAAAATGCTATGCTTTTTGATCTGTTACGGTTAAAAGTACATTTAAAGGCATCTCTATTTTTAGCACTGGTGGCCACTAAAGGGGGGGCCAGGCGTCCACATTTGAACGAAATTTGGAAGAGAACCTAATAATGATGCTACTATATAAGTTTGATGAGCATCCTTTCTTGAGAAGAAGTCGTTTAAAGGTATTTCTATTCTTACTTCCAGTGAACCCTTTAAGGGCCCGATCGCCACACTTTGACGAAATATAGGACAGAACCTTATTATGATGCTATACACCAACTTTGATGAAGACCCAACAAGCAATTCATGACAAGCAGTCGAATCAATATATTTTTTTAACCAAGCGGCCCCTATAAGGAGCCAACTGTCCCCATTGGGTCAAATGTGGGATACGATCTTATAATGATGCTACAAGCCTAATTTAATGAAAATTCAACAATCTGTTCATGAGAAGTATTTCTGCTTTAAACTCTAGCGGCTCTACACTTGAACAGGTATTGGAGAGGACCTTATAATGATACTACAGATAAAAGTTGATGAAAACCAATAAAGCGGTTCATGTGAAGAAGTCATTTGAATTTTCTTAGCTCTCTCAGTCCATAAAAGGTGTCGAGGTAGACTATTTGAACAAATTTGATGGAGTTTATGCCTGGTTGCTACTGATCAAGTTTGGTGTAACTCTGACCAACAGTTTCAGATAAGAATATGTTTAAGTAACATATTGACGCAGGACGACGAATGATGGACAACTGACGATCCCGCTATACTTATAACTCACTCTGAACAAAGTTTAGCGGAGTTTAACAGGCTGGGGAACACTCCCGATCGAGCTATAATAGCTCGTTCGGGCTATAATAGCCCCTTCGGGCTATATTACAATAAATGAAAACCTGCTAAATGGCCCGCTTTTCATAGTTATCCGAAATATCGAATAAAACCGGAAACTATGCCACTTATACTTTCAGTATGGAACCTAAAACAGTAACTTTTTTCAACATTCAGCCCCGACGGGAATGAGAAATATTGGGTTAAAAAACACAGATTTTGAGAATTACCTACGAAAATGTCCCGTTTCTGCATAAAAATACGATTTCTGTAGGAGATCTTTCCGCACACTGCAACTCTTTAATTTTGGAGGAGATCCGCTTGACGGTTACCTACATTTTTGATCAATTTAAACGAAAATCTTTTGTTTTAATTAATTAGTGTACAGGGACTGGCCAAATGTTGATTGCAACGTATTTTAAGCTAAAAAGAAAGCTTGCTTTACTCTACAGGTTAACATGTAAATATATACTAAATATAGTAAAAAATAATTCGTTTGTTTTATATGATACCCCAGAATGCACGGGTTTGTTTATATGAATAACCTTGAAAAGCATTGAAGATGCCAGGCTCTTGTTCATGTAGAGAACATAGTAAATTTAGCGGTGGTGAATCAAGTTACCTCCATAAAATAAGTAATAAGAAAGTAAAAGCAGATATTTTGAATTTTATGAAAACGAAAGACCTAGTACCAAGAAATTGTACTGCTATATGCCAAAAATGTATTGACTTTGTGCAAGAAACTCTTATCCCTGAAGAAAGTTGTAAAAGAAAGAATGGCTTTCTAGGTGACATTATAACAGCTATTTCTTCGGGGGATTTAAGTAACAATGAGATTGGTGACATTGCTGAGGCAATAGGTTCACGTATATGCAAGGATATTGACATAGATGTTCTCAATACAACTTCTGATTATAAAACCCCGTCTAATTTGACCTCTTTTTCTATCTCAAAATGGCTACAACAGAGAAACAATGTGTTGATTCGTTTCTTGATGTCATCAGCAGGGTGTTTATCTGCAAAAAATATTAAAAGGAAGCATGTATTGCCAGTGCAGTTGATAGTGTGTATAAAGCCAGGAGGCTGACTTATGTTGCCCCCTTCCCTTTTTGTAATAATCTGATTGCGTATTACATAAGTGGTAGCAAACTTATTGGCCAAATGAACAGCCGACAGCACCCTTGCGGCAGCTACAATACTTTAAAAAAATGGTTGAATTCAGTAGCTTCACAACCGTTACAAACAAATACTTAAGGTGACATTATATCTTTTTTTGATAACAACCAGACAATTGCCAGAAACTGGCGTGTTACATTTGGGCATAAGACCACCGCCTCTGTTATTACCATGGTATTAAACATTTTTCCAAAATTAGCAACCTCCATACAGAATGATGCTAATAATAGTCCCAGACAATGGCTATATGTACCAAATGACAATGCCACTATAGAAAGATTTATGGAAGCGCTGAAAAGGGACGAACGTAATTTCGATAGTATACGCAACAGTTTTCTGGCAGAAAGACTAGAAAAGGTCATTACTGAAAGGCGAAATTATGATGAGGTGCAGGAAAAAATTGATGGTAAGCTTGTCACATCATTAAAAATAGTACTATTAAGTGAAAAGTGTAATTATAAAAAGTGCAATACATTGAAACTTAGATCATACACCACAACTATAATTTGGCGTTTGATTTTCTAGCTGATTCTGTATTTTGTGAGTTTGACTAAAATTATTTCTTTTGCATCAAACTTTACATGTAATTTTCTTTTAATTTTGATTTCGCACTGAGAATATTCTTCTTGAAAATGTAAGTAACAGACATTTAAAATCGGTCCTGGTGTGTGCTGTGGCCATTGAAAACAAATCCATATTATATAGAATAAAGAAGAACTACTATTTAGTGTGTTATAACCTTAATAGTTGGTTCACTCTTACTGTTGTATTTAGCATGCGTGAAGCAGGGAACCATATATCAATGTAATTAACCCCAATGTTTCATAATTGACGGAAAGCTATACTTATAGTAATGATACAATGAAAAAGTAGTCAAGAAATATGTGTGCTTTGTTGTTATTCATATTATTGAAAATTATGGTATACATTCTGATAAATGAGAGTGAATGACTTTAATATATACCTTTGATATGTTTAATGTTTCTATTTTCTCTAAATATGGTTAAAATAGTATTTTATGACAAAATATATATCTTAATTAACCATTATGTAGGTTTCATTGGACCACGAATAAAAAATGCATCAGAAGATCCATATGCATGGGTCCCAAGTCAACACCTGCATGAAAAACCTACAATTTCAGTCGGAGAACCAGTTATGTGTAACCCATGCTCATATGAATCAGTGAAAAAAGTACTTCAGGTAATAATTGCAGGAAAAAAAGTTCTTTTTGGTATTTATGTCGTCTTTTTAGTACTTTTTTAATGGTGCATACAATTCTTTTATAGACGTTTTAAATACGTGTTTTTGCATATGGACGTCTTTTACTTCATTTTTGAAGACGTCTTTTCCGTCTCTTTAGGTTGTTTTGAAAAGGTGTCATAACGTATTTCATATACTATTAGGTCTTATGACGTCTATTGAAAGAAATGTTTGTTCTGTACTATAATGAGGCCTTTATGAAATAATAAGATATTATAACATTTATATGATAATAAGATATAACCTTTTTGAATATGAATTACTACCATAATACAACGGATGAATGTTTTGTATTTAATGCATTGATATTTTTTACTTATGCATAATTTGTGATCAGCATGGATATTTTTATATTCTATATAGCATTTACATAACCAGAGTCTTGGTAACAGGCAATGGATATGTGCTGGTTGTGATGGCCTGCCGTACGTTTTGGGCTCAAGGCTTATAGAAAAGCATGAAGAATTACGTGATATCCTCCTCATACCTGGACATGGTCATATGGAAATGAATGCAGTAAAGGCTTGTTTCAAACTTTTATGGGATGTATGTCTACAAGACTTAGCCAAAATGTTAGGATATCGTTCGCCGCGTGCCCTGATCTGTTGCAAGAGTTGTACAGATCATCACAAAGCATGGATGATTCTTAATATATTTCTTCAAGGTACTGTAGATGAAATATTGACAACATATATAAAGTATTGTACCAATGAACGTCAAACTCCATCTGTCACTGGACTGTACCAATACATATCCATTAGTAAAGACAAAAATTTCCGGTTTTTGTGCGATGCAACTTTCAATATCGTTTTAGCAGTATTTGTTTTCAGGTCCGGAGTTCGTAGAAATAACTCAAAATTTATTATGGCAGGTAAAAGTAAGTTCATTAAACTATTTTATGGCTTCAATCATACATATTACCAGGAAATAGTATACAGAGACCTTAAAACAAGAACATTAGCTCCACAGGAAGTAAAAGAGTTTTTGGAAAAAACTGAATCTTTCTCTGTGTCTGGCCATGAAAGCAAAGGCGAAGGTGGTGATTTTGTTCTAGAGGCAGTTAATGGCAAATCAAAGCGCTGGTTGCCACCTGGAATACCACAGCACCAGCATTGGTTGCAAGTTTGCAGAAATTTGGACTTGCTTGATAAGGTAAGACAGTTTTTTTTTATATTGTCATTTGATTGCTTGACAATATTACTAATTATAAACAGAAATGATATAGCGAAACAGATTGTACGGAAATAAAGATCACACTTTCCATATACATTTTCTTGTAAAATTCAAATATCCTAGTAATATTTAAGTGTTACAAAACATATCAATAACATTATATAAAATTTTTGATTTATTTTTTCTGATACAGATTAGAGAAAACACCTTCAAAGAAACAGGAATGAACGAAGAATCTAAAGGGGTATATCAGAGAGATATAGAAAAGGAAATATTAGAATGGCGTGTGAAACTTCGAGCTTCAGGATATATTAGCAATACAGCAGATGAAAATAGGTATACTTCATTCATAATGTTATTTTCAATATTAAGTATTTCTTAATATAATATACCTATTAAACATTCATAACGCTTTATGTTTTAAAACATGATGATGAAATCGTTGTCAAAATATTTGTAATGAATAATTGCATAGGTATCATACGGTTAAATTTTATATTTCACATGCACTTTTATAGGTAGATTAATAAAGGGAGTTAATAGAAATTAATGTATTCGATTATTTATAATATGTATGTCAATAATCAGATTTTACTTAAATATTCCATAAAAGAACAAACTGGAGTAACGTTTCAATTATAAATAAATAAAAAAGTCAATAGTATAACAATTATTGATAAAAAATCATTATGTTCTTTTTTTTCAGTAATATTTAATAATACACTTACTTTAAATAAATAAATGTATAAAAAAAATGTAATATCGTTTCAGTTGCCATATATCTGTATCTGGTGAAAATTTAGATAAAACGCTTGTTTCATTTGAGAGACAATGCAACACGAATATAAATGATTATTACAATGAATTGATCAAAGGAGGATTACCTGGAAAAGGTGTTTCCTTAACGCCCGTTTTTACTACTCCATTGGACAGAACTAAATTTCACGACATTAAAAAAAAAAAAAAAATTACAGATAAGTGAAATCATTGAACAGGCTATTAGTGACATACAAAACCACGGTCACACAGATGAAGCATTCGTTTTAGAGGGTCAGTGGCAGAAGATAAAAGGTAAAATTATTCTTATTAATTTATTTCATAAATTTCCGAATGTGTTCGGGACAGAAAAAATTAACATCATCAAGATCACTGTCGCGCTTAACCACTATTCCTACACATAATGTGTGGACCCAATAATCGCACCCTTTTCTGTATTCGCAGTTAAGCCATACATCATTCTTCTTCCCGACACTTTTCTTGTGGCAAATGTCACATTTAGATTTGATTCCTTGGGCATCATTATTGCCCAGATCTTGAACTTTAGGTTCCATTGGAGGTTCTGGATATTTAGGTTCTTCGTTTCCCAAGACCGGTTGAGGATCATTGACAGGTAGTATGTCTGATGTTGGGGCTTGCTCTGCTGCTGAGGATGGTGGGGATTGATCTGACATAGTTTCATTCTGTACTGCTAAGTCTCCTATAAAAATGTAATTTTAAGGTTATTCTGCACTTTTCATAAACATGCTTTGATGCCGTAACGTCAGTTATATGGCTAGCTTAGTATAATATATGGACATATTGTACGGAAAGTTCTTATTATAGTAGTATATAATTATCTAAATTGATGTTTATGTCTTAAATAATCTGCAAATATATGCACAAAACATTTTCCTTTCATTTGTCCTAACCACCTAGTTTTTTACTCCAGATGAACCATATTCAAACTTGACCTTATTTCACCAATTTGAAAGCAATAATTCTGAGCAAATTTTATGAAGATCATTAAAAAATACAGTCTATATTGAATACACATACTTTTTATTTTATTTTGCCTAGTGACCTAGTTTCTGACCCTAGATGACCCATATTCTAACTTTACTTTATTTTATGAATGCAATAATTCTGACTAAATTTTATAAATATCCAGTGTAAAATGCAGCCCCTATTGCGTACATAACATTTGATCGGTTGGCCTAATTTTTGACCCAACATGACCCATATTCATACTTCTCCTACATTTCAATCAGACAAACATTCTGATCAAATTTCTTAAAAAACTACCGTGTAAAATGCCGCCCCTATTGCATACATAAGGTTTTTGTTAGATTTGACACAGTGACCAAGTTTTTGACCCATTTTCTGACAAAACTTAATGAAGATAAGTTGAAAAATACAGCCTCTATCGAATACACAATCTAAATGTTGACAGACAGACAGACAGACAGACGACAAATGACGGACGCCGGACATCGAACGGTCATTAAAACTCATCTGAGGATTGCTCAGGTGAGCTCAAATGTGTGAGGCATCATTATTTAAAGTCAATGGAGATAAAAATCAAACACACAAGTTCATAGTTTTAATAATCGAACTATCTAAGCATGTTATGAAAGTTTTAAAATCAGTGTTTAAAAAAGAAATGTTTTAAAATGAATTGACCCGAACATACTGAACTATATTAAGTAAGTGATAACATGTTTGTCATAGATAAATTTTCTATAAAAATCTCAAATAGTACCATTTTCTGCATGTTTTGCTTCTTTCCCATCTGACTTGAAAATTCCACTGCTACCAGTCGGGGTTTTCCATCTAACCACAAATTCTGTCTTGGTCAGTTTTGATAATTGTTCCATCTGAAAGAAAGAAAATGAAAATAAATTTAATATTCTTTTACGCCAACAAGACGTTTTGTTAAAATAAAAGTAAATGTTATTTGTCACTATAATGGTAGATATATTGTTTTGAAATATCACATAAGGTTATGTTTTATTGATTTGTAATGTTTAAATACATGTTATTTTATCATAGTGAAAAAGAAAGACGATATGCTGATGTTTTATAAAGAGGTTGTGGTCGCTCTAGAAAATGCAACGAATGTAGAAAGTGATGATGGTAATACTTTATTACCTTACTAAAGATGGTAGCCCTTCTTTTACTTAGAGTTTGTGACCTCTTAAGGGGGTCATTTAAATACTCCATACTGATATGTCCCGTGTGGTGATTCTTGGCACGTGAAGGTTGGCCATGAACATTATTGCCTGGGTTGTTTCCTTTGGTTTTCTAATTGTAAAAAATATTATAGATCTTTTTGTAACATTTTATTTACAAAACTATGCAGTCATTCATTAATATAAAGAGTGTTTTTGTATGAATTGTGACTAAGCATTAAGACATTTTCATTCATTTTTCAGAAATGGAAGAGGAGTCAGATGATAACGAAGACGAATAGAAATGTTATAGATATCTTTATAATCTGTGCTATATTATATCAATGGTAATATATAAAAATATTTCAAAGATTAAAGTACAACTTACAGCCATAATATTATATTCCAGCAATTGCCCTCTGTGATGTTTACAGATACAGGAACAACGAAATACTCGTGCAAAAAACATCACGTGACATATAAGCTTGAAAATATATTTATTTATCTTTTTTATAATATCCGATTTTACATATTGTAAAATTAAATTTTAAAACATATGAGCACCCACTGTACATTAATTAAGAAAAACAAAAGAATTCGTTTAATCAAAACATTTATTTACGTAACCTTCAAGCGGAATTTCCTCCAAAATTGAAGAGTTGCAGTGTGCGAAAAGATCTCCTACAGAAATCGTATTTTTATGCAGAAAGGGGGACATTTTCGTTGGTAATTCTCAAAATCTGTGTTTTTTAACCCAATATTTCTCATTCCCGTCGGGGCTGAATGTTGAAAAAAGTTACTGTTTTAGGTTCCATACTGAAAGTATAAGTGGCATAGTTTCCGGTTTTATTCGATATTTCGGATAACTATGAAAAGCGGGCCATTTAGCAGGTTTTCATTCATTGTAATATAGCCCGAAGGGGCTATTATAGCCCGAACGAGCTATTATAGCTCGATCGGGAGTGTTCCCCAGCCTGTTTAAACGTCTTTTAATTACATAAAGACAGTTTACAGCACAGTCATACATAAGAATTTTTTTTCAATGATTTTTAATTGTACACCCTTCCATAAAGTCAGAAAAAAATGAATGATACAACGGGTTGTGACATCAGTTCATTTACGTGGAATTTTTTCATTTTACAGAAACTAAAAAACAAGGGCACCGCCTTGCGGATGCAGACGCTCAACTGATTATTTTCTGTATAATAGAAATATTGTCCTACCCATTATTTTTTTAATCCAAAAGGGGCCATAATTCTTGCAAAAAGCAATGTAGAGTTACGGCACTTGCTGCAGAGTCAGCTTTTAATGGCAAATAACTGTTCTAAGTTTTAATACAATAGCTTTGACCATTAAGGAGAAAAGTTGAACTAAACGCAAAACTTAACCAAGAAATCTGATATTTTCTAAGTCCAAAGGGGGGCATAATTCTTGCAAAAAAAACCCAACAGGATGGAGTTATATTTCTTACTGTAGAGAGTCAGCTATTAGTGTTGAAAGTTTTTAAGCAATAGCTTTGATAGTTTAGGAGAAAAGCTGGCCTAAACACAAAACTTAACCAAGAAATCTAATTTTCTAAGTCCAAAAGGGGCCATAATTCTTGCAAAAAGCAGGATCGAGTTATGTTTCTTTCTGTACGGGGTCAGCTTTGATGGTAACAAGTGTTGCAAGTTTTAAAGCAATAGCTTTGATAGTTTAGGAGAAAAGCTGACATAAACATAAAACTTAACCAGGCAACGCCAACGCCGACGCCGATCAAGTGATGGCAATAACTCATTTTTTTAAAAAATCAGATGAGCTAAAACAATATACACTCAAGGATTTTATAAATATAAATATATATTCACTTATTCAATAGATCTGATCTGATATGATGGTTTCTTTTGTGGTACTTGAAGCGTAACCGTTGTTGCCTTTGAACGTGTAGCTCGTGCTGTATTTCACGTTATACAAAATTCACAACGCACATCTATAAAATTTAATGATGTTACTAAAAAAATACATGTTGAAATCGATTACAAATTCATAAACAACATTAAAATAAAGATTTCTCGACTTTTATAGAATTAAAGATTTATTCATTAAAACAGTAGATCAACTGACATTTTTCCTTCTCAAAAGAAGACATTTCTTACACTTTCTTACTAAAACGCTAAAAAGCGAAACTATCAAACACCAACCAATTATATTAGTATGGGAGAGTCAACGGAATTAAACTGAACAGTCTGTGGCTCTACGATCCCGCGTTTTACACCACATTAACGTCACTAAGTTTGACGTGTTGCAACGTAAAACTCAATTTAACCTTTTTCATTGGAAAACTGCAGATTACCAACCTGATACACTTCTTCTTTATGCATACTTCACAAATAAATGCATTACGAAAATCTCCTTGGATAAAATTTATGAAGCATTCTCAATGTCCTAGACTGTATATAGCATTTATTGTAAGATGAGGATAAAGGTAATACATTTGATAAGTTAAATATACATTCGTTATGTCGCTTCGTTATGTCTCCGCTACAGAATCGATGCTTATTTCTCCGCAAAAATCAAATGCCCTAATATTTGTCTTTTAATTTGGTATCTTTGACACAAAAACATGAAAGTCATGTATTTTGAAACAAGTCATTTTGTAAGGTTATGTAAAACAAACGTGACAGAAGAAATAAATTGTACGTGTTGTAAATATCTAATATCACCAGACAGCAGGTGAGACATGCCAAAGGTGTTACGATTGAATAGTAACTTTTAAGGGTTACTAAAACGGGAATTTTATTCTTCTTTTGTGTTAAGGTGTAGATATGCGGACGCTTTATTGTTATTATCTGCACCAGGTTCATTTTATTTGTGTTATCGTGTCACACGTTATAACACGATGTTTTCTTTAAAAATTACATTTTATTGTGCAATTAGATCAAGCAACTGGAAGCATTTTGGTCATACATTCTTCTCTTCGTGATTTAGTCTCAATATTCAGTTGTTGACCAAGTCATATCTGTCTATATTATCAAGTGTGAAAAAAAAAACGGAAGTTTATGTAATATATTTATTTGTAACGATATAACTTGAAGTGACAGCTAACCCCAAAATATGTTTTTATCAATCTTGCGATCTTTTGCATGTTTTCGTCTGAAGTGTTACTACACGTACATTGTGAACCGTAGCATTCTGATTTTGTTTCTAAAGTAAACACGCTGCTAATTTTAAAAGATGAAACTAAAACGAAACATAAATATTAAAACTGAATAAAAATCGCACTTAAATAAGACTTATTCAATTTGCATAAAGGTTATGAAAAAAATCTAAATAAAAAATGTATATATATATAGTGTTTTAAAACTCTGCTAGAGCAAAACTATCTACTTTTTTTCTTGTTTTTATTTTAAGCTCACCTGAGCATGAAGTGCTCAAGGTGAGCTTTTGTGATCGCCCTGTGTCCGTCGTCGTCAACAATTTGACTGTTAACACTCTAGAGGTCACAATTTTAGCCTAATCTTAATGAAAATTAGTCAGAATGTTACCCTCAATAAAATTTTGGACGAGTTCGATATTGGGTCATCTGGGATTAAAAACTAGGTCACCAGGTCAAATCAGAGGAAAAGCTTGTTAACACTCTAGAGGTCACAAATTTAACCTATTCTTAATGAAACTTAGTCAGAATATTACCCTCAAGAAAATCTTGGACGAATTCGATATTAGGTCATCTGAGATAAAAAACTAGGTCACCAGGTCAAATCAGAGGAAAAGCTTGTTAACACTCTAGAGGTCACAATTGTGGTCCACTCTTAATGAAACTTGGTCAGAATATTACTCTCAATACAATCTTGGACAAGTTCAATATTGGGTCATCTGAGGTTAAAAACTAAGTCACCAGGTCAAATCATAGGAAAAGCTTTTTCACACTCTTGAGGTCACAATTTTGGCCAATCTTAATTAAACTTGGTCAGAATGTTACCCTCAATAAAATCTTGGATGTGTTCGATATTGGGTCATCTGGGGTAAAAAACTAGGTCACCAGGTCAAATCAGAGAAAAAACATGTTAACACTGTAGAGGCCATATTTAAGACTGTATCTTCATGAAACTTGGTCAGAATGTTAATCATGATGATCTCAAAGTCCAGTTTGAATCTTGGTCATGTGGGGTCAAAAACTAGGACACCAGGTCAAATCAAAGGAAAAGCTAGTTAACACTCTGGAGGCCACATTTATGATCTTGTCTTAATGAAACTTGGTCAGAATGTTAATCTTGATGATTTATAGGTCAAGTTCAAATCTGGGTTAGGTGGGGTCAAAAACTAGGTCACCGGGTCAAATCAAAGGAAAAGCTTGTTAACATTCTAGAGGCCATATTTATGACTGTATCTTCATGAAACTTAGTCAGAATGTTAATCTTTATGATCTTTATGTCAAGTTCAAATCTGGGTCATGTGGGGTCAAAAACTAGGTCACCGGGTCAAATTAAAGGAAAAGCTTGTTAACACTCTAGAGGCGGTATTTATGACCACATCTTAATGAAACGATCTTGATGATCTTTAGGTCAGGTGGGCGATACAGGGCCTTCATGTCCCTCTTGTTTAAGCGAACACGGCTATTTATTATTGTACAAAATTATAAGATTAATTATGACCCAGAGTAACTAAAATTTAATAAAACAACGAGCTCAATGAATCTTCTTGGTCAGGTTAATCTTAACCTTCAGCAAGGAAAATTAGAAACTTTTGTTAGGGTTACCACAATATATAATCCAGTTCACAATCTGCAGAAACTTGATATCACACACCTTCAAGAAGGTAACAAGGCTTCTTGTTTATGTTTTCGGAAAAAGAGTCGTTAAACTTTTTTATGTCAACAGTTACAGCTGATACCGTATGACTGGGTCTTGACATTATCTGTGCCAGTTAAAGAGTCCGATGTCCTGTAGATCCTTCTTAAACTGTTTAGTTCTTTGTCAGTAGAATGTCTCATATGTGACCTGGCCGGACCAAGATCAACATCTATTACATTCCTGATCATTTTTAGCGCCGCTACGTTGTCACCTGTACAGACATTTACTATTTGATTACTTTTCTTCACAATATTAGTAACATGAAATTTTGTAACGACTTGATGGTAATATCATAAACTGACAATATATATATTCGATCAATAGATCATTTCAATCACTTTTCCTCCATCAAACTTGATCCTATTTCAATTTTGGTTTCTGTTTTAAGTATTGACATTGTATACTGTTTTTCAAGGCATTTAAAAGTTTCCAGGTATGTCTTGCTGCTCTATGAAGAGTATTCGTTGCTATATAAGGGAACAAAACAGTGCCATGCAATGAGGTATTACCATGCAGTAGTCTTCTACCGGAAGGTGATTAATTATGTCAACTGCAACATAATCTAATGCCCTAATATCCGTTTATGTTATGCTAAATTTACTATATGCTATTCTGCAAAATATTTAGGCTTGCATTTGCATATCTGAAAACTGTTAATTGCTTTCAAATACATATACATATAGAAAAACATTTTATTTACTATAACATTTCAAACTTAAGTTGGTGGGAGAATAAAGAAAAAAAGTCCGAAATGAAATACATTATTAAATGGAAGCACTTCTGATTAAAGTACAAAACTAATTGACTCATTATCCATGTGACACATCAGTTTGTTATTATGAATGTTCACTGAATTTGTTTGAATATCCAAGCATGAATAAAGTAGTTACAAACAGGACAATATTACAACATAGAAATTACTTTCAATAGTGACCTTGACCTTTGAGCTAAGGGTCTGTGTAGTGCATGAGACATATTTTCTCGTTATGAGAATATTTGTACCTTGTATTATTAAAGTTGGTGGAATCTCCTGTGCCCTAAAAGTATGACTTGACATCTGTGTATGGCGATTTCACGTTATTGTATTATGGGAACCAATTTGTGCCATGTAATATTATATTCAATGGATAGATGACAGAGGTATGGGGCAGACACGAAACCGACCCTCTGAATAACATGTTAAGCTTTGACCTCTAAGTGTGGTAAGTGTGAATTGAGTTAGGAGTCTGTGAGTTTGCACATGCTAAATTGTCTCGTTTTGTGAATGATATGTGCCAAGTATTATTTAAATCTCGTGACGGCTGGCAGATAACTTGAGCGAACACATACCATATACTGTTAACATTTGACTTCGAATTGGTCTGGGAGTTAAGCGTGACATACTGTCTTGTTATGGAAAAATGTGTGCTAAAATATTTCAATATCATTTGTGCATGTCAAATCAGTATCGTTCTGTGCATGGCAAAGTTATTGACCGGAGAAGAAGAGTTAATGAATTATTAATTAATAGTAAAATCCCTTGATGGATGACACAGTTATGGAGCGAACACCAACCGTACCATGTTTATACCCAGTTGACATATAACCACCATGTCTGACCTTTACATTTGTGTTTGGGGTCCGAAAATTGCGTGTGACACATTACCTCCTTTAGCGAAACATTTGTGCCAAGTAATAGTAAAATCCCTTGATAGCTGTTTCAGCTATTGAATGGAGAGGAAAATGTTGAACTAGGAATAAGTGACATTTACCTAGGGCGATGGCGATCTAAATGGTCACATATAATCACTTCCTACGTGATTATGTCAGTTTATGATGTTAACGAAATATTTTGATCGGGATGAAAATTTTTAAGTGCTTTAATTGCGCCAAACATTTAGAGAAAATTAATTTTCAATTGAAAAGAAACTTTTATGATGGCAAGATCAAACCTATTGATTTAAAACTTCTAAACGTTTATAAATGTTACCACCTTTTTACCAAGAGATGAAGACCTGTTCACCGCAAATGGACTTCCAGGGGATCTTCTGTTATAGATTACGTGTTATAGACCACATGTTTTTCGGATAATAATTTTAGCCATTTTTCGAACTTTTTAATGTTTGATGTGGACAACGAATTCTTAGACGGCAACCCCGCCAATATTGTACCCATGATTATTCCCGTTATGGTGAAACGTGAATAACAACTTCAAAGAAAACATTTATACAATAAAATGATATTGAATAATCTTTAAAGACAGGAGTCTATCATGTGTCGGTGCGACGTTAAATCCAAAAAAAAATATAAAAAAAAATAGGGGACTAATAAAGTAACTTTTGGACAGAATGTCTAAGTCATTAATAAAATATACAGATAGTAATCTATGATACTTCATGTGTTGGTATCATGTGGTATTTCAATAGAAATACCACTTGCCATGCTCTATCTAGTATTTATAGGTTACTATATCTGTATCGATGCTCTATCTAGTATTTATAGGTTACTAGATCTGTATCGAGAAATATGCGGAAATATTGCGCGACTTTAGTAGCGCAATATTTTCCCGCGAAAGAACGACTGCATATTCCTCGGTGCAAAATCTATTAATCTTTTTATTATATACGCGTCTACACTTAAATTATTATATAAATGATATAAACCTTATTAAAGGTGCAAAATAAAGACAAATGAATAGACATAAATCTTAAAAAAAGACTACACATTTTGTAATATAGTACTAAACATTATAATAGCCGTGCAATATTCCCTTGAAATCAACACAAGAACAGAGAAACAAATGATTGTTTCTGTATTTTCTTAGACTGACATGGGGGTCATTTTGTCCTACTTTCATGTTTATCGTTTTTCCGTAATCGGTCTGAAATTCTTCGGGATCACGTGATTTTAAGATTGTTTCAAACGAATATCCGTTTAAAGACGCGCGACAAAATAACTGTATTTCCATGATGGTAATTATACACGACTTGCACGAAAAATATGAAATGTACAAATTTTATGTTTAAAATTGACAGTGACATATATTAGGCCAAAACAATGTGTTTAATGCCTAAAATCTTATTAAATTAATGTAGCCATATGTACATAAATCAGTGTATTTAGGTAAATTTCAATCACATTTTGTTCCGGCAGTGTAAGACAGTTATTCATTTATATTCTTAAAACTATACTGAAAAGAGATTAACTGAAAAAGTTTGCAGACGAAGTTGTAAAAACACTTTTATTCGGGAAGGACCTGAATTGTCCTCCCGCAAACTTTTAGTATAGCTGTTTATTACCTGTATTATAAGAATGATTTTCATGAAGGTTTCGTGAGTTACAAAATTGTTGAATTCCATGTGCTAAGTTTGTAAAAATCACGTTATCGTTTGGGCATATAATATATTTTGCATCTATTTATAAATTATAGCCTCGTTTTGGAGGATTCTTCCGAAAATATCCGAAGATGCTCGACGGGTTCGTAAGCAGTCGGAAAAGATACTTTCGGTTTGACTTAGGCAACATTTTTTGTTTATTTGTTAGTTATTCTTGAACATATTCATGACTATTTGGTCCGATCTGATGCAGTGGGCCATATTTTCAGTAAATAGGAAGTCTCAGCTACAAACTCTAGTTTTCATATAATACTCGTTCGGGTTTTAGTAATGGACCTTTAAGCTTGAGTGAAATTGAAGATATCGTCGTTAAAACCTATTAAATGAGACAAAATACATAAAACTGACGTCACAAATGACGTCACAGACCCGATATGAAATTTGAACGTCAGAATACCAATCCGCCATCTTGGAAAAGCAGCAGCAAAACAGAAATTGTGACTTGAGTTTTATATAATTTTGTAAACATATGAAGATTCGGAGACTTTATAATCTAATCAACACATAAAAAAGACTTTGTTAATTCTAGTATTCATATTGTTACGTGCCCACTCTAGTGGTTGATGCAGAATGCTCGGGAGAAAATCCAGCGTCAGTCAGCATGTTAAAGCCAAGCCGGGTCAAAGTAGTAATTTTCATAAAATGTCAAGAGGGAACATTGATCAAATAGCACATGCAGTCTTACTTGTCCTTAATCATAAGTTTGATGTTTTAGAGGAAAAACTCGTTGTGTGAAGAAGGTGGAATTTGAGAGGGCCAAAAATAACATTTTGTCCGATGTCTACACACCTGATAGTTTGATGCAGTGTACAAAGAGAGAGAATTTGCGTATGAACATTTTTTATCCCGAGGGTGATTTGACGGAAGCAGTTGTGGACTTGTTTAATCATATGGTCTTTTTGAATGATACTCCTGAGGGTTCTTCACAGTCACAGGGCGACTTGTTCAATTCTACGGATGATGATGATACGTTACCTCGGGCCCATTTTTCTATGACGGACATTAGTGCTTGTCATTATACAAATCCTAAGCAGGGTAAAAAGAAGAAAATCATAGTCCGTTTTGCTTCTAGACAGCAGGCCCGTAGCCAGAGGTAAAAAAATAGGGAGGCATTTGGTAGGGGGTCCATGGGCATGCTCCCTTGGGATTTTTTTAGGATGCCATTTCGTGCGTTTTTCTGCATTTCAAACATGTTTTTGTTACTTTTTGAAACAGCCAACCTATTTGCGATTATTGTCACTCTAAAACGCCAATTTAAAGGCATATGGTCATGTTTGCTTGCTTGGTATAATGTTATTCGAACCATATCATATATCATATATAAAAACAAGAAAAACTATCCCACTCACATTCTTTACTGAAGTTTAATTTATACAGTGAAAGATTTTCAACAAATGATTTTACAACAACAACAATAAACTGATGTCAGGTTGACATTTTAAGATATCATTTCATGATTCAGACACGCAAATAAAGAAAAGAAATTTAAATAATCTTCAAACGATTTACCAAATATAGCCGGTAATACTAAATCAAGTTTTGGAGTCAAGGATGTTACATATTAAGTTACATTTGCATCGTAATATAAACACGCTAAATGAAACAATATATACAATACCGTGGAAAAAATGATCTTAAAATGTATGAAGCGTAATGAATGCCGCAAAGTAAGTTTTTATGCCTTTTTAGTTGTTAGTTGGTTGGATCTCATTACTTGGTAATATGGGCATAAGTTGCAGTGTCATTGAATTTGTGAAATAAAATAGGAATAAAAAGCACCTGATAACTCCGTTCGAATAATAGAAACAGACAGCAGCCTCAAACTATTGCACTTTTAGTTTTCATAGCTTTAAATATCCATAATATTTGTGTCAAACAAATTAAGTAATTCATTGCAGATACCAAATTCAAACTTTGATCTTCCCCTTTCATTTTCAAATAAGCTCCCAAATTGTAGTATCAGGGCCAAGGATGAGGGCTCATGGTGTTGCCCATATATCAAAACAATATTGAAGTACTTTCCATTCAAAACAATAGTTTCTGCGTTCTTACTCTTTTAGCAAACTAAGTCGAATGGGACTATAGCAAACCTATCTTATTAAGCAGCCATCAAAGGGAGCGACTCAGCCTGACTGCTTAAGAAGGACGGCTGCTTAAGTCATGCTGAATAGCTACTTAATACAGTTGATCGCGAAGGCAGGATTTATTCTATACCTCTATTACAGTTTAATAGATTATATTTTTATCAAATGTGTGCAAAATGTCTCCCTAAATCTTCATTTTAGCTCGACTATTCGAAGAATAAGGAGAGCTATCCTACTCACAACGGTGTCGTCGTCACACCTTGGTTAAGTTTTTCGTATCAGTTCACATTTTGACAAATCCTTTTGTCATATAGCTTTGAAACTTTCAACACTTGTGTACCTTCACCATGTCAAGTTTTAGGCTAGAGTACACAACTCTGTCAAGGATTTTGACCGAATTATGGCCCATTTTAACGTAAAATCTTGGTTAAGTTTTCCGTACCAGTTCATATGTAGTGTAAACTGTTTTACATATGGCTTTGAAACTGTGACAAAGCCTAAAAATAAAAAGGGTAAAATATCGAATATTTAGTCTTTATTGTAGCCTCATTACAGATACATAAAAGAATTAGCATATTTAAACTAGGGCCGGGACGATTTCAAAATTTTGAAACCGGTTAATCATTTGTTTGAAATCCAATCGAACCGGTTAATCGGCCGCCATATTGAAAATGCTCTTTTCTTTCCTGATGACCGTATCAAGGTACTTCCAGCAGCTGACTTCATTAGGAACTTACGGACTTCATCATTTGCAAGCAGTCTGATAATTAATTAGTCATATTTTGGTGTATTTCAATTTGAATATTTTACGACGGGCAAATCCAAGACTAATGATTATGTTGATTGATGTGTTTTAGGGAAATATACTATGGGTCAATGTGCTGGTCAAAGAAATTAGAAATATATAAAGATAAAGTACGATTCGTGATATTTATTGTTTAAGAGCGATTAGCGGTTTTGCAAAATTGAAACCGGTTTCACATAGTAATTGAACCGGATCCGATTAACCGAGTAATCGTCCAAGTCCTAATTTAAACATCTGTACACAGTCATTAAATACATTAGAATTATAAGACAATTTTGTATACTACACTATGTCTACCTCTCACATGTACATGTAATTACAGTGTTAAAACCAAGATGGTGTAAAAGGTGCTAATCGTTAATTAAAAACTGATATATCTTACGACCTAAAATTACATTAAAGCTCAATAAAAACAAGAGCTGTCCGTAAGACAGCAAAGACAGCACGCTCGACTTTTCTCAGCTAGAGCTGGGCTGAATTCTATCAAATATCGAAAGAAGCAATAAAACATATCAGGCGAAGGTATGAGGCTTGTGTCAGTGTTTGCGCATATATCAGTAAACTGTATTTTTGGTAGATTTGTATTTCCGTATCCAGATTGATTTTTCTGGTCTTAAACACCACATTCCTCCACCTCCTCCTCTTCATAAAAACTGTTATAAATCATTTGCAGATTCATTCATAAAACTTAACACGCAGTGTATAGGTGGAATAGCCAAAACACGAAGCGCGTGCAGCACAGTTCAATGGTGGTTTATTGATGAATAACCCGAGATAGATTTTTCTCTACATGTATGTAGGTTTTTCACTGGTCGTGTTAGAATTTAATTTATTTTGAAGAATATTAAGCGCGAAATTCTTGTTGAAGCAGACGATAGGTAGAACATGGGGTATTGTGATCAATTGATGAAACTCCATTTATGCTGTAATCATTAATTGGTATGGATTTGAATGTTCTTTTCAACCTTATGAAGTTTTATTTTAATTTCACCCTTCAAACAATTTGTTAAAACGCATTTTTCTCTTATCTCTGGATATCCAGTCTTTGTAGCAACATCCTTGTCATTGTATGAAAGAAGCACTTTTTTTTATAGAAAACCTTTTTCAGCATGAGAGCAACATTATACGGAACTTTGATTTTAGGGAAAATTGTTTCAACATTTTTACATTTAATTTTACTCGTATAAGATAAATCAGCGGCTCCATCAAGAAGAATTATATAGACATACATCTCCCAAAAAGTAAGTCCTGTGTTGCATCCGAGACCTCCTTCGCAAGAGCGACACATTACAAACCATAAATCGGTATAAGTACCCGGGGTAGATTGAGGAGTGAAAGGGAAATTTGTCTCTTTAGTATAAAAACAGGGCAACAAAGTGTGTTTTTTTTACATATCATATATCCTGTTTTTTGGGGAGCCCCACAAACCCTCATATATGGAGGAGGGTGGGACACAACCTTCCAAATTAATGCCCGTCGGGGCTTTGACTTTACCATTCAAATACCTAATAAGCACGAACAAACGCACATACTCGTTTGCCTCGGTAAAATTTAGTCTCTCGCTACGGCCATGTATAGTGTAATTATTCGTGATATTAAAAAAATAGCGGAAAATAGTGCCTAAGTTCGGTTTTGCCTTTTAAGATGGTGACTCAAAACATATCCTTTTTTCTCATAATTTTGGCAGAAAAACAGGGAGGCACTGGCCTCCCTGTGCCTCAGTGTAGCTACGGGCCTGGACAGTCAGTGAGAATGATTTATAAACATAAGAAGAAACTAAGGATCTCGCCCATAGATGAATACAAATCAGTATTCATTATAGATGACCTGACCCCATTAGGTATGAGATTTAAGACTGTTGTAAGCAACTTTCAAGGTGTCTCTAAGTTGTTTATCAGAGATGGAAATATCCATTGCGAGTATAGAGATAACATTACACTCTAAATACGCCATATCTTCGATTTGTTGAAGGTGGATATCACTATTATTACTGAGGAAATGGTAAAGAAACCTGGACTGGCTGATTATATCCATGAGTTATTGGCTGAAGATACTGTTAGCTATAATAGTTTTGGGTTTAGTGTTAAAAATGATTGTTATGTTGATTCACATGCTGGTGATATTTCTAGTCATCTTGATCCAGTTACTGACAGTTCTAGTCATTTAGATACAGCTGCTGGCAGTTCTAGTCACCTTGGTCCAGTCACTGACGTTTCTGGTCATTTGATTAACATTACAACAGTTATGCTATTCTTTCCGACAGCGTATACATTAAGTTTGCATTTATAAATGTATGTGTCTTGTGTTCCAAACTGACAAATCCAGACTTCATAGAGTTTGTTCAACAACATCACATTATCGGATTTGCTGAAACTAAACTTAATGCTTATGATAATCCTGATTTACCAGGTTATACCTTAAAATAGTGTCTGCTTTTTAATTTTGTCTTTTGGCAGTTTCTGTGATATGCAGATCCCCTCCCTAAATTCCAGTTTGTTTAGTTCTGCCCATTGTTTTCTCGTTTAGGGCACAGCCATTATTTTGTCTGGGGATCATACCCCGCTTTTCGTGGAATTGCACTCTGTGCCTCACTAAAGGTTCCATGTGCATCGCCGTATGAATACATCTGCGGATGTGTCTAAATTACATTCTGGTACTTATAACGTGTATAAATGATGAGTTCTGCTCAACCCGGGGCTAGAGGGCGTGGACGGTAGCTTGCAATTTCACTTCCGTCCATGAACAGGCTCAATCAAACCGAGCCTGCAACATTTTCGTTTATGCCTGTGGTTTTCCACTTTTTTTTACATAATAAGTATTTTAAAAAGAAATCTGGAGGGGTTGGTATATTCATAAAAAATGACGTTGTATATCTATCTTAGATATGAGACTGTGGTTTAAATTTTAATAATTTTGATAAGAATACTATCTATGGGATTGTTTATATTCCACCAGAAGGGTCAGCCTATAGTTCCTGTTGATTTTGTGTTTTTGGTGATTGTAATGCTAAAAGTGGGAAAATCACAGATTTTACTGAGTTTGATCCATATATTACGGATAAAAACATTAGGTGATGTAACTAGTAATATTTTGTTTATTAGTCACTTGAGTGACTTAGGGGTGCCATCGCAAAGATATTCATTAGAAAATTGTCATGTAAATAATTTTGGATATAGGGTAATTGATCTCTGTAGATCTAACAATTTCTTTATCGCCAATGGTAGAATTGGTTAAGATGCATATGTTACTTGTAATAATAGTAGTCTTATTGATTATGTTATAATGTCAACTGTGAATTTTCTAAAAGTAAAGAACTTCGAAGATTTTGATCCTGTATTATCTGATGCACATTGCGGACTATTACTTGAAAGTATGTGAACTTTAATTACATGGACTCTTGTAATTATGGCAATGTGTCCTCATATTCTGAAGAAACCTATATGGGACAGTTCCTTGAAGGACCAGTTTTTGGACAATTTGATCATAAAGTTATCTCTGAGTATAAACATGTATTAGATGATATGTTTTACGTTCTGGATTGTCTGTTAATGATATAACAGAGAGTATTTCTAAAGTTTTATCAGATGCTTCTGTAAATAGTAATGTTGTTGTAACTCGGAAGTTACACATAAACAGGCCATCAAAGAAAACTGCAAGAAAGTCATGGTTTGACTTTGAATGTTCATTATTGAACAAGCTAGAAAAACTTTGTTTGCATTGTTTCAAAAAGGCTCGAAAGCTTAATTTATCATTTATTCCAGTAACATCTGTTTGACGCTATGGTAGCATCTATATTGTTATATGGCAGTGAAGTATGGAGTATAGAAAACACCAAAGTACTGAATAAATGTCTGTTGAAGTTTTATAAGTTGATTTAAATTTTAAAAAGTCAACTCCAGACTGTATTGTTTATGGTGGGCTTGGTGCCAAACCTGTATCATTACTGGTTAAACATAGGGTGATGTCCTATTAGGGCAAGCCGTTGAATGCTAAGGATGATAAAATTTGTAAAGTTTTGTATAGAACTGTTCTTGGTCTTTATAATGCCAATGTATTACAAACCCCATGAGTTACTTATGTTCACAAAACATTAGATGAACTGTATTATCGGATGTGTTTTATAGTCAGACAGTCGTTAGTACAAATAGTTTTAAATCAATGGTTAAAACAAGACTTACTGATCAGTTTCTTCAAAACTGGCATAGTGATGTATAACAGTCTTCTACGTGTTTAGTTTATAGAACGATTAAATCTGAGTTTGGTAACGAAAAGTACTTAGATATTTACCTAAAGTTTTAGTACATGCACTATGTAAATTTAGAAGTAGGAATCATACGTTTCCTATTGAAAAAGTCAGGTTTTTACATTGAAAGAGATCAACGTACTTGTCAACTTTGTAACTATAATGGCTTAGGTGACGATTTTCATGATTGTTAGTGTCAATTTTTCACAAATTTGAGGGAAAAAATATATTCCCACAATTATACGAGACACCCAAATACTTTAAACTTAAATCATCTCATGAATTATAGTAGTAAATCTATACGATGCGAAAATCGTGAAGCACAGTGCATGTTTAGTGACTGACCCCTCTACAGTTAATTGCTACGCTTTCCTATTTGATGGTGCGATGACTAATAAAGTTAAGGACTCCATGATGCTTTTCTTCTAAATCCTACATACAACGGACGGAGGGAGTTGATTTTTGTCTTACGGTTTTCTTAGTCGTGCCCTTAAAAGTAAGGCTCTTGTTGCTCTGACTTCAGACAAGTTGTTGAGTACATTGGTGTAATTGTACCTTAAATTTACCTTAATTTTATGTTTTGCTTTATTTATCTGTTACTTTTGCACTAATGTTAGAGCCTTTCTCAGCGGGGATTTTATTTACATTGTGTTGTTTAACTTGTTGAAAATAGTGTAAGTGCGAGGTTGGCATGCCCTAAACGCGTTTAAACCACAAGTTTCCTTTATTTAGGTTACTGCCCGTTCCAAGGCGGTGCCCCTATTTTCAACTGGCTGTTTTGTCTGTCTTGTATTGTCTGTTGCGTATGTTTTCTTGTTTGTTGTAAGCGTTTTTCCTCCGCCCCACACCCCCTATTGCCCTCTCCTTTCCCTTGCATTTATGCTACTTTTTGCATCCCCTCCCCCCTTACTTTTAGTAAGTTTTCGTGGCTCCCCTTTGTTTTGGCAGCCGAATCCCAAGATGGTACTTGATTGTTTTTTCCTACTTGTGTGGGTGCGTTTGTATGCTTGTGAGTCTATTACGGTGCCCTACTGTTTTGTTATGGGTTGCTTGTTCGTTTTTCTATGTTATTCAGTTGATCGTAGTTGTGTGTTTATCTTTGGTACATGAGTGTCTGCGCTATTGTGGTTTACGTTGTAGTGCGACCGTTTTTAAAGAAAATGGCATTCCCTTGTATATTCGTCCTTGTTCAACTTTCCCCTTCGGATTCCTCCACCCCGGCCCCATTTCGCCCCTTACCATTCCCCCCCCCCCTCCATCAATATTTAGCATAAATTAATATGTACTTGATAGATGTTTGAAGCAACCCGTCTGAAATATTTTTCCATTACAGCTTCTTTTTGTTGTGGGCCTACTATGTAAATGCGTGGCTCTGGGGCTGTGTTTTTGGTGCTCTGTGCTTCCGAGAAACCGAGAAATCTACCCTTACCTATTATCGTTTGTTAAACTGGCTTTATTTTGTATAGTCTGCCTATATATCCAAAAAAGAGGCCTAGAAATTGGCTTTGATGGCATTTTTTGTTAATGCCCGACAGCCATGTTCATTGTTAACTTTATAAAAATTGGAAACTTTTCTGGGGGGCTGTCGCCTTCTAAGGGTCATAGTAAGGTCACAGCACAAGGTCAAAGGTCAGTAAGTGCATTTTTGTTATAAACTTCATATATTTGCAATTTTTGCTACATCTTAATACAAACTTGTAATTTTTCGGTGATAATTATGAATCTCAGAAGTAAAATAAATTATTTCAAATAGATTTATTGCATCTGAGACTGGCAAAATTCAAAACGACTAAAGTTATTTCAGTAGAATGAGCTTAAATTTTCGTACGCTCTAATATTTTGTTCATTTATGGAAGTTATCTTTCTCAGGCTTCTAAAATTTCCGTTTTCTGGCTAACAGTTTCCATAATGGCAGGTTGGTTACCTGTATAATTGTCTTTATGAACAGTACAGGTAGAAAAAATCTATGACGCATATTTTATAAAGACTAGTACAGTCAAACTTCGTTTGCTCGAATGCGCATTATCCAATTACTACTTTTGCTCGCTCGAACTTGGTGCCAGGTCTATATAATTTATACTTCTCGTTGGCTTTTACTACTGATATCTCGAACACATGTTGCTCGTCCTATCAAGCTCTAGCGAAAATAGTTTGACTGTACTAACTGTTGACAGATCTAAAGATTCCTTCGGAGGCATAGAACTCCAGAACGTAAAATAGCAAACTCGGTTTGATTAAGTCTGTTTGTGAGATAAAATGAAATGTAAAAATTCTCTCAAGCATTATCTATAACTGTCCATGCTGTCAATCAAAACTCTATTCCATTGGTTTACGCATGTGCATCAGCATGAGAAATGGTACTTTTCACATTTTCGAATCAGCTAAAAAATTATTCCTTGCACGTTGACATTAGGCTATTATAAGGACTTGTAACCGCTCTTCAAGTGTTTCAATAGCTACAATTTTGTAAATATTTGTTTATATTGGTTCTTTAGATGTCATAACTTCAAAAAAGGCTTGATAATTGTCAGTAGTTTATCGAATGTTACTAGTATGATCTTTATGACTGTGAATATAGGGGCAAAGCATGTTTCTTTTTCTGTTACAACACCTTTAGATTCCGAGTGATTAGTTGGTGATAGAACCGTGTGGAGCAAACTTACCAATGTATCACGAAGGAATCTACTGATGTTATAAAATAAACAGTTGTGAGCTAATGCTATTGCAGCCTTTAACGTGTAAAAATAAATATATTGTCAATTAAATTCAGTGCGGAATGTTAGAATTAACTACCCTTATATAGAAAAAAAACTTCTTACCCTTACATAAAAAAATGAATAAACTCCATAAAACTTCACAAGCGATAGACGGGTTAGCCTGACATAATTTATCAATCGACATTATTTGTTTATTATAAATGCATCATTTTGAATTTCAAATCTCTTCTTCGTGCTCTTCTCATCCTGCAGGAAGTTTTTACGCATTTTATATCTCTTGGTAACTATCGAACCACCATATTTCATCATTTTGATTAGCTGAACCATCATATGTCAGTAATCATGAACATCGGAGGGTATAACTTCAATGTATCACTGAACGAGCCTGAATGTTACTATTATAAAAAATAATGTAAAGCAACCTTCTGATGTTTTTATATCTTTAATTTTACATTTTTATTTGTAAAACATCTGAATAACTAATGTTTCAGTGTCAAGACACATGCTTTGTTTTCACAATGTTATCAAGGACATCCTGTCTGAAACCATGTGTCAGATCTGTAAATTGTTAAGATCTGATTCGTTTTTTAACTTTTGTTTGAATAGGAAGTGAGAGTGTAGAAGCAAAGCAAAAAAAAAAAAAGAAAAAAAAAAAAAATGGTCGAAACAGAAATAGCGTGGTGAATTTTTAGAATAAAATGATGCAAATATCGCATTAAGAGCTTCGGTGATAGAAAATCTAGTTCTTGAAATGTGCTACTTAAATGGAAATACCTAAAATATGATGATAAATGCCTGACTTATAATAAAAAACTATATTACAGTAAATCAAAGGAATAGTGTATAGATTAATTAGTTGAAATCCTACAGATATCTTCTGATTAGTTTATTGCCGTACATGTACTGTGTAAACCTATGCTCTGACCAATATTTCAGTTATTCTTCTAAAATGGTCCGATTTAACCATCGTCACCTGGACAAAATGAAATAAATATATATCTTATAATGAATCATCACCAGATTTGAAATCATTTCTTTAGGGGCTGGAGAAGGATTCGATACAATATTATAAATGTTACTTTTAACATTATTCCTGTCATGTAACGGCGGTCATTTAACTTAATCAGTGTTTTTGGAGTCTCTACAAGTAGAGCCTTTTCCCTGCAATTAACTGCCAAACTCTCCAAACGATTCAGAAAGTGGAGGACGAAATCACTCCTGACAATGTCTATTATCAAATCGTCATGGAGAACATTCACCTCTCCCGTTGATCGAACTCACGACCCCGCGATCCATAGATCTGCGCTCTACTGATTGAGCTAAAATACTAGTTTGTATACATGACAGTAAAGTGATTTTAACTATTTACGTGAGAATTTTATACATTTATACGTAATTCATTTTCCGGTGTAGTCTTCTTCCTCAAAACCTATCGTATTTTCTCTTTCATTTCTCAAAAGGTGTACAATATGTAAATATTCCTTTTATAGTCAATTCAAAGCTTAAATTCAAGTTTTATTGGACCCTGAAATGCAAGAAATGCATTTGCAGTGTCATTTTGTAATCATTTGCTCAACAATTTTTCTAACTGCACATCTGACTTTTGTTTTTATCTCTGCCAAATTTTGACAGATTTAAATGAACATTGGACACATTGTTTAATGACCAGTTCAATTAAATTATAAATTTTAACAGATATTTTCTGGTACTTTTTTTCAATCTGGGCATTTTGTACCACTACTTTTGTGGGTTTATTCATTCCGTATTTAGACTTGTACATTCCTTGAATAATACATCTGCTTCATTTTGTCACACATGTCTTGTTACTTGTTACTGTTTTCAATTTGTGTTTATCTTATTCTTATCACATGCTTGTAATAAACCTTGATATGAAATAAACTTGAACTTGTCAATATGGAAAAATATTGACGTTTCAGATTCTATTGAACGTTAACAGAGTTTTTAAAAGAATATGTAATAAGTATTTATTTAGCACGAGGGTTAATATATAGATATTTGTTTGTTTCTGCGTAGAAATGAATATTTTTCACGAGTAAAAAAGTCATGGTGTTGCTGAGTGACAGATATTTTGATCTTACATGTAAATCAAACACATTTTCTTTCTATATTTACATGTTTTGACTGAACTTACCTTTTATATATTTTCTCACCAGTGAAAAATATATTTGATATTTTGCACTTTGAAAATACAAGATATATTTCATTTAAAGGCACTCGCTACAGTTTTTCCGGACGGGTCGATATTTACCCCAACACCGTGCCAATTTGGTTTCGATGTAGCTCACTGCAGTGTTGGTGCGGTCTTCTGCGCATGCCCGGAAGTGATTATCTAATGTCGCGTACGGCAAAAATTCGCAAATTATTGTATGTTCGCATGCATTTAATGTACAAAAAGTATAATATACTGACTAAAAGTTAGGGTAAGTATCACCGTGGTTACAAAATATATACATTTAAAGTACTTTTAGTTCAAATTGCTTCAATCCGACATATACTGGAGTCTGTTATTTATACCAACGCTCCAACTCTGCATTGAGTCACAGCTGTTTCTAATCCCGTACCGTACATTCGTAAACTATAGGTTTTGTTAAAAAAATGGCGGAAACTTTCATCGTTCTATGCCATCAAAATGCTTCAGAAACACCTTAAAATCCGATTATTAAGAAATCTGCCGTTTGATAATTTTATATAAACATTTCTAAGTCATTTGCTCAAACACTGAAAGAGTATTTCGTGCCAACCTGCGTTGTATACTATAAATGCCCGTCACACCCCACCTCATTGTAATTTCTTTTAAGCGAAATTTGATATGGTGACCTATCAATTTTCTTTTTGTTTTAGATTAGGTAGACATAACAAAAGGTATGTGCAGAGTTTAATTAAATTCTATCATGTGAAACTCGATAAAATAGCAGAAGTACCAACTTAAAACTGACAAAAATATGCAAAATAGCCCTTGGGTCTGCTGAACAAGTATTCCTTTCTTTACAAAATCATGTTCTTTTGATTTCTCTGAGCATATTTCAAATAGATATATTGTTTTCCGTTATAAAAATGCTTAGATAATCAAATTTATGCTGATTATTGTACTTTACTGAAATATATTTTAGGATTACAGAAATTTTGAAAAATGTTTAAAATAGCACCATATCTACGGGCAAATTAAATTGAAACAAGGCTTGTGACCTAGTATTTTTATTTCATTTTTCAATACATCATAACATGATCTTTTACTACAAAACATTTCATCAAAATCTATTATTGAGAAAAAAAATACGAAACTGTGTATAAGGCAAGGCACTGCTCGTCGGTATCTAAAAAAAAACTACATGTCTACTTTTTCCCATTACTGAAATGAACTTTAAGAAGTATGTGTGTGTGTGTTCTTGATACTTCTTCGCGATGCCATTAAAACAGCTTCTTTGAATGGAAACACGGGAAGCTCTACATTGACGACAGCTGTGCCCTATTGAATAGGCATAGGAAAAAAGAGATCAAAATAACTGCACATTTACCAATCCTACCTGTTCTGTATTACAAAAGTGCTTTTCCATTGTGACATTTTGATACAAGCAAAACTGTATTATCTGCACTATAAAAACCTGGTATTTCATTTTATTATCGGCTTGTTAATAGTTTTTTTTTTACCATAAGTAGGCTGACAAAATCATATAAGGTAAATCAAACATGAATGAATAAATCCTAAATGTTTTTGTTGTGAAAAAAGGTATGATATTATGTCTTAAACCGTTTTCATTTTCCACTCAATTGTGAAATTGCAAGGGAAGTAAACTAAAAGATATCCCTGCTTATAAATACTTGCCTAAGGCAAGAGTTGTCATTCTTTGTGGATAAATATTAAAACTTCAGTTCTTGACATTAATAAAACTATCATAAATTTCACATTTGTAAAACCATTTTTTGGTTATTTCAAGGACTTAGAAATCAATTTCTAAACTATATTCAATGTATTTCTATCACTGAAAATTTTAAGGTCTCTCTCTATACTTGAAGACTGTATACGATATGTCATATTTAAGCGATAAGACTGTTCCTGCTACTTTGTAAATATACTAATATTTAGCCCTTTCCCTGCTAAATTTCTATAATAAACATGTCCATCTTTCAATTTGGACACTACCATTAACTGTTATTTAAAAGGGGTGCTTACCAAAAAGATACTGACTGAATGCTGAATTCCGAACAGTGCAGACCATGATCAGGCTGGTCTACACTGATTGCAAAGACAGAATCACTTGCCGCCAGCAGGTTAAGGGTTAGAATGTCTATTATATTTTTAAGGTAATAAACATTATCTAAATTATTTATAAGTAACTACCATTGTTGACGTCTGGTGATTTTGACGTGAAACTGCTAAAACATTTATCCGTCAAAATCGCTGTAATGTTTATCCTTACCAATTGTCAGTATAATGTGGTATGCGAGAATAGAATTTTTATATAGGCCTAATGTAGGAGAGCGGTGATCTAGTGGTTAAGGTTTCGGCCGCTCAACCCGAGTGTCGTTGGTTCGAGCCCCACTGGGGTCACGACCACGCTTTCCAATGACACCAGTACCGGTTTTCCCAGGAAGCGGACTCGAGAGTGGTTCAAACAAGCTTGAAGCTTTCATCACAATCGAGCTAAAATAAATCATTATAAACTAAATGTCATGTTTATGAGAGTAACGCGTTTTTATAGAAATCGATATAGTAAACAGACATCAAATGATTCTTGAAAATGTGAAGGGCTTATCTCCACATAGACATACTAGTATATTTATTTGAAATGTTCATAATTATGTGAACGATCTTAGGCTTTTTGTGATTTCTCGGACATTTATAACTCCGTATAAAGTTATCTGCATATTTTCTTTTTTAACGGTTACTTACCAAAGTGTGCTATTTTCTATAACAGTTTCTAATTGTTGCGGACCTACTTTTCGATGCATGGCTCTTGCCGTGTTTGCTGTGTTCTGTGCTTCTGGGAAATCTACCTTTACCTTTTGATATTGTAATATTATCTTCTTACTCATGCATGTCCATATGCTTGTGTGACAGTTATCTTTTTCCCTTTCTGTAATTATTTAACATTGTTTCCTCCTCTTTACATCGGATAAAGAATTAAAGATATTGTCTTTGTACAGTTCTCATATTTTCAGTTTGTTATCATGTTAATCTATACTGTCTAAAGTGTTAATGCCATGTTTACATCCTATAAACAATGTTGCTTTTTAACCTTTACTTTGCTATTTTTTTTAAAAAAATGGAGTTGTGCATCATTCAGTTTGGGCAATACCATTTATTATTCGAAGGGGTGTTCACTGAAAATTTACTGACATAGTGAACTGCACTGGTAGCAAAGGCAAAATAACATGCCGCCAGCAGGCTGAAGGTTAAAGTAAACCAAAGCTTTCCCGTACTTTTAAAGGTTTGGTCCAAGAATTACAAATAAACTTTTATTTTAAACACTACTCTACTCTTTCGACTGAGACAAGGTATTTTTCATTACACTATAAAAGTTTAACGATAATGTCATGCCGTTGAGGTTTAGCTTGATCTTGTTCACAAATGCGTTATTTTAAACTATGATTTTCATTTTGCCGTCTGTTTTACACATTACTACTAGAGGTAATAATTGAATATTAACTCACTGTTTTAGAAGACCATATATATTATTATATTATACTAACTAATATATTATTCTCGTTAAATAAATTTATACTTACTATTATTATTATTATCAAATAAATTAAGAACATAATTTATATAAACATATTTCCGTTAAAATAATTTGCGGAAAATCAATATTACAGTACACTTTGCCCTAAATTAAACGTCTCCAAAATAAACAAAATTCAACAGCCAACTACTGTCTTAAGAGTTTGTTAGAAAATATACAGTCGTAATATTTGTTAATAACTATATAATATTTCTATTAGCTAGAATATATTATCACCTTTCACAACCCAGCATCGAACTGGTCGTGCACATTTTCTCTCTAACAGCTCTTTATTAGTATATCTATAGTTTTCGAATGAAATATTAAATATTTATGTCTGTTGTTTTCCATAAAGCGGCAATGTTTACGATTTTAGGATTCTTTGGTTGAGATTGGATGGGAGAGGTGCGGAGGTGGTGCGATGGGAGGGGGTAGAAAAAAAACAAAAACAAGACTATTACCAAGAATTAGAAGTCACCTACCGGAAGGGACATTTGTCATATTTGCTGCCATGTGAATCATAATTAGCATATTTTCAAATAAATGCAATCTATATCAGGTATCATGAACACATTGTTTGAACTTTGAACGATAACAAAGAGTATTTTATGAGTGATGAATGAACAGACAGATGGACGAAGGAACAGATAAACGGAAATTTAAATTGATCGGTAAATGTATATTGCTATGTTAGTCTCATATAGTTTGAAGACATTTCTCGTATTTTGAAAGTTATGACAGAGTCCAAAATTTGTGACTGACTGAAAGAAGACAGAAAATGGATAAAATAGAATACTGTGCATGCTTTTCATATTGTCATCTACCTTCTTTTAAGATTGTTAAAACATTAGATTATGGCAAAATCCATTTTTAGCCTGTATTTTTATCACTTGTTGGCAAAGCAACAAAATGAATGGATGTGCATATTCTACTATCTATCCATGTAGCAAATGTCAAAAGCTCTCGAGTACTTTTTAAAAGTTATTGCAGAATTACACCTTCTATGACTGATGGGAATCCATTAAGTCCACTCCAGAGAAATACGAACGAACACCATAACAATGTTAACGAAAACTGAACCATATTATTAATTAATTGCATTACCAGGAAATTTAGTAATAGAAAGAGCATTGAAACTTGAGGGTAAACAATTTGTACGAGGGGGCGTAGCCCCCGAGTATAAATCGTTTACCCAAGAGTTTTAATGTTCTTTCTGTTTTGTATCATAGCCATCCATATATGGTAGTTGTAGGCGTTTCACATTGCCATATACAGCAGTTCACTGAGTACTTAAAATCCTTGCTTTACAAATGTGTAAAGGTCAGGTAAAATAAACTAATGCTAAAACAGAAAATCAATAAAATACACTTCGCTGTCTACTGTTCCAGACACGCTAGAATACTTTCCTATCCAACAGTGTGGTAACTAGCGTGCGGATATTAAATACCTGCACACTTTTAGTTACCGCACCCTGTACTCAGTGTATACGAATTACCTGCACCAAATTTGTTAAGAAAAAACACCGAGCTATGATACAAATGAATATAATTTACCTTATCATCTAAAGGAATTAGGACCATTATTCAGTCACTTGGTCTGATCAGCGAACATTAAATTTCGTGCCTTAAAACGTGTTGCATGTTTTTCAGTGAATTAAAGTAATACTAGTGTCAATGTTTCATTTTTTACAATGAAACTTTTTCAATCGTAGAAAATAAAAATAAGAACAATTAGTCAAAACAAACAATATAAAGAAAATTTCTTTGATTAACATGTTAGATTATCACTCGTTAACATCGTTTCTTACATTGTCACTTTTAAATGAGTCACTCGTAAAAAATGCGTCTGGTTTTCCATCTTAAAAAAGATAGTTTTATCTTAAGTGAAACAAAGAAATACTCTATACATTTGTCAATACATTTACTTACAAATATAATACATGTTTAAACATTTTGAGAGGTCTTCATTCTCACCTGAAATTTGTAAACAGGCCACTGTTCTGACACTTTCTTTTAACCAGTTTAACGAAATTTTATTCACAATCAATTTAAAACTTCTATATAATGTATGGCCGTGTTTCCGTGGTCTAAGACTCTGGCACTGGTTCGTGTAAGTAAAATTGACATCTCGTTTCACTCGATGTCAATTTCGCTGAAACGGACCAATTAGTGATCTATTTATAAACAAACGCTAGCAAAACTTAACATGAACAATAGGCAATGCCAAAAAGTATAGCCGTCTTTGTAAGGAAGTTTATTCACAAAAAAAAAACAGTCTACATAAACCAATTAAGGTATTAGACCGGTAATAGAGTACCTCCTTTTGAAGAGTATAAACCTACATTGACTGAAAGTTTTTAGGAGGCGTACGTTCAAGCCCCACTTAGACCAGTTTTTTTGCCTTATTTTCCTTTCTTTCTTCTAAGTTTTTACTTTTTCAAGGGTATTATTGATTTATTGTACGAAAGCAGAAATTTTTCATTTGATAGGCAATTTCTTGCTGTTCTAAGTGAATTTTCCTCTGAAACAGAAGGGGGCAGAGTTAGACATTTTTAATAATACTGAGTTACATGCGGTAAAAATTCTCTATTTTGCCTTTACTCTTTAGATTACATATTGTGTAAGAAATGTAGGTAGGTTTTACTTCTGCCCCAAGGTTATTTTTGAATGACGTGAGCAAAATTTAAAACGGTCCCACTGGACTCGACCTTAATGTTAGAATTCTGTCTCATTAAATCCGTTTACTTGAGGCACCCTAGAAAAATTATATTGACAGTTTTATTTTGTGTTTTATTATAGTTTACCGATAGTTTGATGTTTCTTTTATTGGTAAAATGAATTCTCTGCAAACGTTTTGGACAGTGACCATCTATTGAGCTTGAGGAAATACCATAAATTAAACAAAATTTATAAAAAAAAACGACACGGTAAAAGTTGTTTCAAAATTGCAACACAGTGGAATGTACCAAGCAACTGAATTAGAACCGCCAGTGGTATACACACAGCTGGGGAAATTCAAATCAGTCAAAGGGGCTAAAAGTCTCTTTTTGGTCGTAAATAATTAAACATCGGACAGAAATATTTGAAAAAAAATATATGGTTAGCTTCGGTAATACAGAAAGGGACTACATGGCAACGGCTTCTCGTAACAGACACATAAATGCGTGAAGGACAATAAAATATTGTTAGATATTCCTGTGAATGAAATATCTTTGTTGCACATAAATTCAGGTTGTAACAAAAGTTCGTACAGACAATAATAAGATCGTTCCTACTTGCACATTCATCTAGTGATAGAATATTTTTCTTGCATCTTGCATTTTTAATAAATAAAAGTAGAAAGAAATTCAAGAAAAGATGTTCCAACAAATTTATTTTGCAGAAGCATATCAAACAAAGGGCTAGAACTTAACATTCATGTATAGGAATTAGGTCATAACGTTACAAAAAGAACCGCAGTAGTGCCAGTTATATCATCTGCAGTTACTTTTTTTTTTCTTCCAATCAAGAAATAAAATGTCAGAAGCAAGGTATTTGATTTCAATCCGGTTTTACGTAAAAAATAATAATTACTGTTCGAATCTATTACATAGCTTTAGTAAGTTATACGTGATTTACAGCACGATAGCTGTGGAGTTTTCCAACACTAATAAAATAATCGGAAAACCCAGCCTGTTATGCAAAAACATTGAATAAATGGAATGTTAAACATGTCACCCTTGGATAAATTTTAACATTCATTTTAAATGATACTAGCCGTCTATTGACGTGAAAATTGTTTATCTGGTGTATGACATCCCTTCATTTACGTGGACATTTTCAATTTACTTTAAGTGAAAATTTTTTATGTATCTAATAAAGCAAGATCATTAACTGTTCCTAGACAAACGTAGGAAATTTGATATGCTTTTGTCCTTCCGACGAACAATATCTCCGCTAAAAACATGTTTATCTAATAACATAGAAGCATTGTAATTGTTTTTTTTATAAATTTCTAATTCTTTGACACAAAAACATACATAATAGTTCATTCTGTAAGGTCACGCAGTCAAACGTCAACTAACATCAAGCATAAGAATGTGTGACATGATCTTGTCAAGTGTTACATATGAATTGGTACCTTAAAGATTTACTAACACAGCAATTCACTCTTCTTTTGTGTAATGAAGCTTTATTGTTATTATCGGTCTCGGTTTCATTTTACTTGTGTCACTCTGTCACACGTTATAACACGCTTTTTTACTTTGTAAATTATATTTATTGTGCAGATATATCACGCAGCTGTTAGCACCGGTCTTGCAATCTTCACTTCGTGATTAAGTCGCAATATTGAATTATAACCTGTTGCATGTTGAAAGAATTATACTTCTAAGTATTAATAGAATTCGAAAACTTGACCTTCTATGCTTATTTATCAATGGATGTTGATCAGCCATTTTCCCAAATCGACTCATACGGGAAAACACAATGTCGCCGAGCTTTCAGTGAAATTTCTCAAAATGTTCGAGCACAAAACCGTACACGTTAGCTTAAGCTTATACCAACAATGTATGGACAATAACTTAAAACATGTTTTTGTATCTTGTTGCACACTTTACACCAACGAGTAGACGTTAAAATCGCCAATTATTGTAAAAACCCCATGTCGCCAAGCTAATTTGCGAACTAAAAAGGGCTAATTCGTCATTTTACGGCATCGTTTCTTACTGGTGTTTCGATGTTTTAGCAGTACATGTATTTAACATGATACATTGACGCGTGTTTCCCATCAGAAACTGGTATTTTGATAGTAATTTTTCTTTAAATCGATGTCGCCAATACACACCTATGGTACGTAACGAATTTTAATCATAGCCTAGCATAATATGATTACAAATAAAGAATCGTTATGCAAGTGTTTTTAATATGTAACATGTTAAAATCATCAGTAAAATTCCAAGAATAGGCTTGCCAATACAAGTAAACTCTTAGAAGCAGTACAAAGTCAGAAATGGAAATAACGCATTTCAAGTACTATGCTTCCGTAACGTTACTATAATAAAAACTGAGCGCCCAAGTGTGAGATGGGAGCGGAGACGATAAACACTGTACAGAGAATGCTTCGAAACATAACCCATCACAACGTTAGTTTCAACTGTATTTATTATACATAGAAAATAAAGAGTTTCCTACATGCTTCCGTAACACCTACTTCCGTAACGTTATGTTCCGTAACGAACTAAAAAGCCGTTTTTAGGCGAACTGCATTCAAAGAAAATTTTAATGTTATATGAAAATGCTGTTTTATTCGAGATGTTGTATAAAATTGCTGTTTTTTTTTTTTTTTTTATCAAAAACTGACATTTTGGAAAAGAGTCTGATGGTAGAAAAAAGTATATTTGCAGATAATGTTGATACAAACTGACATAACGATTCCTAAAGTGGAAAATTATGCGGATTAAGTGCAATCTGTTATTACACAAAGTCTGTCTATTGCAAAGTTCTGTTATAGTTCTAAAAATATTTAAGAAATAATATATCTCATCAGTGATTTGTCGCTGAATAAATCACTGTTCGGAGTTCAGATGCGAAGGAATTATATCACGAGGGCGCAGCCCGAGTGATATAATGCTACGCATCTGAACGACAAACAGTGATTTATTCAAGAGCAAATCACTAAATGAGATATATTATTTCGATTCTAACACGTTATTAAGGACTTTAAAGTAATCCTTGTCGGCATGCATTAAATATTTGCCCGTTTTCAATCGGGTTCTTTTCCACCGCGCCACTACGCCGCTTAACGCTATGACGTAATAATTGTGACGTCAGAACAGTGAATTGTTGTTTAATAATTCACTGTTTCCAGCCTTCTTTGTTTAATAGGAAAGTGAATCGGATCGTGTTAGAATAAGTATTTCTGACTTTTTGTATGGCTTTAAGAATGTTACTTTTTATATTTTCCGTAACAAATTTCCGGAAGAGTTGTATGAGATAGCTGATGTTCTTAAACATACTGTTTAACTTCAGACTGTTCTCTTATGCGTTTTATTTCTGCAAGTTGCAATTCTTTTCTTTTGGAGAATCTGTCAAGGTTGCTGACATTTTGAGACTGTTTCATGATTTTGTTGATTTTCGCATTTCTTGTCAGTTAAATAAAAGTTTACAAAGTTGTGTTAATTTCACAGTCGGTTTTTATCCTTTTATATATTATTGGTATGTGAAACGACTCAAAATGATTTGAAGTAAGTAGCACGTTTTTGCATTTCTAGATAATATAACTCAAAGAACCTATTTTCCGTAACAAAATAAGGCACTATCTTCAGGAAGGCATCATGGTATATGTACTTCTGCTCGATCGATGAAAAGAAAACCTAACTTCTTTAAACCTCTTTGAAACCTAAAATCAGCAATACTTCATTTTCTTGTGAGTGTAGCCTTTGCGTAAACATTAATGATATATCACATTCTCTTATGAAACTGTTTTGCCAAAATGCTGCTTTGTTTCTTGTACATGTCACAAGAAAAATAATCTGTCTGAAGTAATATGTTTGCATCTTATCGCGGTCTGCATCTCTTCCTTAGAACAAATTTACTGCAAAAGCATTTTTGACCGCTAATATAAATCATGTATTCGCAATAAATACAGCTATGGCCCCACCTATGCTCCGTAACGTAGATTTATAGGTCACATTTTTAAATTGTCGTATCTCGGTGACAAGAGACTTTTTGTGAGTAATTCTTTTCTGATAAACAGCAGAGGGTTTGAAGCTTGAAAAATCATATAAACCATAACGTTACCATGAACTTCAAATTCCGGCTATTCGCATGGTGCAAATGGGTCGATTTAGGGAGAAAGGCTGTGATACGTCTTGTGCCGTAATACCCTTTCAAAAATTATTTTGAGATACGCTTTCTTTGACAAGAATAAAGATCAATGACGGGTTTAATAAACAGAAACTTAATTTTTAGAAAAACGTTGCAGCTTTGAAGAAATAGTTGCAGTTGTAATCGACTTGAGAATTAATTTAATAACATAATATGAATCTGGTACGCTGTTGATTTCATACATGATTTACAGTACAAGCTCCAAGTGGACAGGTGAAATGGTTATGCTTCAACTGCCACAATAGAATCGATCATGTTAACTCGTATTTAATCCGTAATAACAGATGTATATCAAAATATAAGCACACCATTATATTATATCAGATTATTTAAAATAATTATGAAAAACAGTAAGTGTGGGATTAAAGTAGCTAAATAAACATGAATTGTGTATATATCTGAATAAAACGTAATAGTCTGCCTATATATCCAAAAAAGAGGCCTAGAAATTGCCTTTGATGGCATTTTTTGTTAATGCCCGACAGCCATATTCATTGTTTACTTTATAAAAATTGAAAACTTTTCAGGGGGGCTGTCGCCTTCTAAGGGTCATAGTAAGGTCACAGCACAAGGTCAAAGGTCAATAAGTGCATTTTTTGTTATAAACTTCAGATTTTCGCCATTTTTGCTACATTCTAATACAAACTCTTTTGGTGATAATTATGAATCTGAGAAGTAAAATAAATTACATCAAATAGATTTATTGCATTTGAGACTGGCAAAATTCAAAACGACTAAGGTTATTTCTATAGAATAAGCTTAACTTTTCGTACGTTCTGATATTTTGTTCATTTATGGAAATTATCTTTCTCGTGTTTCTAAAGCTTCCGTTTTCAGGCTAACAATTTCCATAAAGACTGGTTGGTTACCTGTATGATTGTCAGTATGAACAGTAGAGACAGAAAGATATCGATAGCGCGTATTTTATAACGACTAGTACAGTCAAACTTCGTTTGCTCGAATTCGGATTATCCAATTACTACTTTTGTCTCGCTCGAACTCGGTGTCAGGTCTATATAATGTATATTTCACGTTTGCTTGTACTAGTGATATCTCGAACACATTTTGCTTGTCTCGTCGAGCTCTAGCAAACATATTTTGACTGAACTAACTGTTGACAGATCTAAAGTTTCCTTTGGAAGCATAGAACTCATAGTAAAGGCCTTTTATGAAAATAGGGGAAAAAACTCGCAAAGAATTGATTTTTGGTGTAAGCATTCTTAAAGACGTATGTAACAACATAGTAAAAGTATAGAAAAGTATTATGGTGCAAAATGCATTTTTTGGGGTAAAACGTTAAAAAACCTAATTGAAACTATGAATTTCTGGAATCGATCCATAATAATTTCATTGTTTTTATTAAGAAAGCGAAATTTTGCATGTTAGTAGAGAATTATAATACAAAAAAATTAAGCTCAAGATTATTTAAAAAAAAAAAACCAAGATGGCCGCCAAAATCCAAGATGGCCGCCATTAAATTTTCATTATACAGGAAAACCGTTTAAGTATTTCAAAAACTTCAAATAGTGTGAAAGATAACCAACATCATAGAACATACATACATTTTATTTCAAAACGCACAAACTTCAGTCTCAAACAAATTCAAGATGGCTTCCCGATTCCAAAATGGCCGCCACAATATTATTTAGGAATACATTCACTGAATAGGAAAATGGCTCTAAAATGGTTTGACTGAAAATAGTTTTTCTGCATCAAACATGATCCCCGCTTTTCTTCTGATTTTTATTCAGGACTGAGGATATTCTTCAAGAAAATGTAAGTTACAGACACTTAAAGTAGGTCCTGATGTGTTCTGCAGCCATTAGAAATCTGACAATTTTATCTAGAATAAAGAAGAACAGCTATTTAGTGTGCTGTAACATACAAGGGCATATTGGTAAAAAATGAAATCTGACCACATGGGAAAGGTTTTCTTTGACTAGAATTGATAGAAAATGACAAAATTATTGCAATTTTGCGTTAAATATTAATACAACACAAAAATATCACATTTTTAATGTTTTGGTTGTACAGTATTGTTTCTCAAAAACTGCACATTGGTATTCTAAATATTACAGATTTCTAGCAGTCAGAGGTAAAACCAACATATTTAACAGTTACTGCTTAAATGTGTAATTTGTATACAGATCCGAGTAGAAAATTACAAAACAGGGCAAAAGTAGGCTACAGTTATGATAACTGATTGAAAACTATGTTGTGACAGCTATTTTTGCAAAAATTTGACGGGTTGTTTGTACATTTCAAATGAAACTTGCACAATGTTTTAGAGAAACAAGTATATCTTTTAGGCATAAAGACACTAAATAGGCAAATGGGGCGAAAAATGGTAGTCGCATAATGGCGGATTCATATAGTCCTCGATTTTATTTTTGGCTCTGTAGAGCTATTTTCATTATTTTCTTTTCAGTTCTTGCTGAAGTCACATGACAAATCTATGCTTGACATGTTGGTAGCATTTTCATAATGAAATGATAACAAAACAGTGCTTGTCATGTATACTTAGACCATACACCACCCCCTACAATTTAAGGGTCTCATTCTTTAGCTAATTTAAAAATTTGCAGTTTAAAAAAATGTGTGTTTGACTGAAAATATTATTTCTGCATCAAACAAGACTCATGCTTTTTTCTTTATATTTAGTATTTGACAATATTCTGCAAATCAATGTGAGTTATAAAAATTTAAAATAGGTCCTGGTGTGTGCTACAGTCATTGGAAATATATGAATTTTGTAAAGAATAAAGAAGAACAGCCAGTGAAGTGTGTTATAACCTTTACCAAGAACATAAATTGATAACATTTTACAAAAATATGCTTTGCAAAAGCAAAGAAACCTATATCATAACAACACTTGCACGTAGCATATATATATATATATATATCAATATTATGTATGTCAAATTAGAGTTATATAGCCCAGGTGAGTGCATATGCCTTTAGTATCTTAAACATTGTAATGGGTCCAATCACTAAGGTGACAATGTCACAGACTAACTGACAAACTATGTAGAATGTCCTTTGTTAAAACATGTAGAGCTAGTGAAACCATATACCTCATATATATTTTTTTCTCTAACTATCTCGCCTAATTGATTTGTGTTCCAATATTTCATAAATAATTGCAGTTATCAGGGATATAAACTAGCTATTTTTATTTAGGGACCAGACTGTCAAAAATAAATATTTAACATTAGGTATATAGGCATTTTCTCCAACAATTTAGGGGCCCAGCCCAAAATCTATATAGCCATGGGCTACTGGGCCCCTGCTAATTTGTATCCCTGGTTATGAGCTAGATAATTTCAGGGATCAGGCAAAAATCACTCAATGCTTCAAACTAACAACCTTCAACTAATGATAATCAGCTCAAACTTCTATAGACTGGGGATGCTATATTGACAGGTCTTTTTGTTGAAGTTCCCGTCAGACAATGTCTTTGAATGGACAACATACAAAAATAGAAAAAAATGGAAATTCCACAGGTCGCTCAACACAACAAACATGAAAATATTGCAGGCTCGGTTTGATTGAGCCTGTTCATGGACGGTAGTGGAAATGCGTGCTACCGTCCACGCCCGCTAGCCCCAGGTTGAGCAGAACTCAACATTTGCACATGCTAAAAGTACAAAAAGTAATTCAGAGACATCCACAGATGTGTTTTTACATAGATGTTCAGCCGATGTTCTCTTACTTGAAGTTGCAACTCAGTATGATTGCCCTGACTCTTGGATGCTCACTGTTTATATGCTATAACATAAAGCATTAAACCACCATATTGGTATGAATGTTGAACCCCGTCTGTGAGCGGGAACTCTCTTACTGATTCAGAAGATTACCAAACCAAACGTCTCTCAACTTTCCAATGCTCAGCCTGTATTTGCTATTGTCTATCCCGTAAAGGTTTAATTTCTATGTGCTGGCCCTAAAGCTCGAAACCTAGAAAACTGTTACAATACTGCAACTCTTTTTTAGTCTCAAGTCTTCTTTTATGTAATTTATCTGCCATTTACCTGCCATTTCAGTGTAGCTGCAATAGCTCATTTAAGGTACTTGGATAAATTATAAGTTGAATCCTCAATGTGTTAACATCAATCACTGGATAGAAAATGACTTCATTGTAATATGTCTAATTAACTTACCTAGCAGAGTTGTATTTTATTTGCAGCTATATCTTGTTTCTGATAGGTCCAAATTCTGACATATTTTACAACAAGACCATGAGTACTTGCTCCAATAAATAGCTGGTTCCCTTTTACTATTGTATATAACATCATGTGTGATGATGAAATCAAGTTATCACTGTAATTAACCACATACAACACACTAAATTATACTGTTCTTCTTTATTCTATATAAAATTCACATATTTGCAATGGCCGCAGCACACACCAGGACCGATTTAAAATGTAAAATGTCTGTAACTTACATTTTCTTACAGAATATTGTCAGTTCTGAATAAAGATATATAAAAAGTCTGGGTCATGTTTGATGCGGGGAAATATTTTCAGTATAACACTCAAACTACAAAATTAGCTAACAATGATCGAGACTCCTGATTGTAGAGGTGGTGTATGATCTAAGTATACATGGCAAATTCTGTAATGTTATTATTTCATTAGGAAAAGGCTACCTACAGATCAAGCATAGATCTCTCATGTGATTTCAGCAAGAATTGAGAAACAAAACCTGAGGACTATTTGAATCCGCCATTATGCAACTATCATCTATTTCGCGCCATTTTTCTACATAGTGAAAACAGAATTGTAAACAATTTCAATGTAATTTTTCCCAAAAATATGATTATCAGATAGGAAATGATCCTACTAAGAAAAGATGGGAAATGATCCTACTAAGAAAACAAATAGTATTACTTGAACTTATATACGGTATGTTTTGTTAGTAAATAAGAAAGTTATCGCTGTTTAACGACAATTTCTACTGCTGAATGACTCAAAAATTTTGTCTGTATACTTCACTATTGCCCCATACTGAATCTTCTGGCAGTATGTGTTCCATCTTAAGCTGCATATAACAATAATCAACTTACTGTGTGTAAAAGCAAGAATATGAGACAATTTGACATAAAATCAATGATAATTCTGGTTTAAATGTCGTTTTTATGGCGACCATATTGGATTTAGGACGCCATCTTGCTTTTTTCAAAATTTCTAATTAATCTACATTTTGAACAATATAGTAATCTAATGTTGTGCCAAATTTGGATCTCTTAAGATGCATAGTTCAGTTGCTATGGGTCGATTCCAGAAATCCACAGTTTCATTTATTTTTTTAACATTTTTACCCCAAAACAGACATTTTACATCATGTTACTTTCCTATACTTTTAATATGTTGTTACATACAACCTGTAAAATACTTACACAAAAAATCAATTCTTTGCGAGTTTTTTCTTTTATTTGGCATTTCGGCCATAAATGGCCTTTACTATCAAGGACGTAAAAATAGCAAACTGGGATTGATTAAGTCTGTTTGTGAGATGTGCAAATTCTCGCAAGCATTATCTAAAATGATCTATGCTGTCAATCAAAACTCTACTCCAGTGGTTTACGCTTGTGCTGTAGCAATTTCATGAATGTGAGCGCGTTTAGAAATACTACCTATGTGTCAAAGTGTAAATATAAATATTAGATAACCGCAAATGTTATGTTTTTTTTGACTGTGTTTAATTTTTTATATCTTTTTTCATTCCATTAGCATGAAAATGGTACTTTTCATATTTTTGAATCAAGTAAAAAATATTTCTTTGCACATTAACATTAGGCTTTTATAAGAACTGGTAACCGCTCTTCAAGTGTTTCCAATATCTTCAATTTTGTAACTATTTGTTTATGTTGGTTCTTTAGATGTCATAACTTCAAAAAATCTTGATAATTGTCAGTGAATTTGATAGTATATCGAATGTTATCAGTATGATCTTTATGACTGTGAATATAGGAGCAAAGCATGTTTGTTTTCCTGTTACAACACCTTTAGATTTCCAAGTGATTGGTTGGTGATAGAACCGAGTAGAGCAAACTTACCAATGTATCACAAAGGAATCTACTGATGTTATAAGATAAACAAATGTGAGCTTACGCTATTGTAGCCTTAAACTTGTAAAAATAAATATATTGTCAATTAGATTCAGTGGGGAATGCTAGAATGAACTACCCTTATGTAGAAATAACTTCTTACCCTTATATAAAAAAATGAATAAACCCCATAATACTTCGCAAGCTATACGTCTTAGTCTGACATATTCAATCGGCATCATATGTGTATTTTAAACTCATCGTTTTGAATTTCAAATCTATTCTTCATACTCTTCTCATTCTGCAGGAAGTTATTTTTACGCATTGTATATCTCTTGGTAACTATCGAACCACCATATTTCATCATTTTGATTAGCTGAACCATCATCTATCAGTAATCATGAAAATATCGGAGGGTATAACTTCAATATTTCACTGAATGAGCCTCAATGTTACTATCATAAAAGATTCTAAATCAACCTTCTGATGTTTTTATACCTTTATTTTTACATTTTTATTTGAAAAACATCTGAATGACTAATATTTCAGTGTCAAGACACAAGCTTTGTTTTCACAATGTTACCAAGGACATCCCTGTCTGAAACCAAGTGTCAGGTCTGTAAACTGTTACGATCTGATTCGTTTTCAACTTTTGTTTTGAACAGGCAGGAAGTAAGAGTGTAAAAGCAAAGCCAAAGATAAAAAGAATCGAAACAGAAATAGCGTGCTTTATTTTCAGAATAAAATGATGCAAATATCGCATTAAGAGCTTCGGTGAGAGAAAATCTAGTTCTTGAATTGTGCTACTTAATTGCAAATACATAAAATATGATGATAAATGCCTGACCGATAGTAAAAAAAAAATAGAATAATGTATATATTAACTAGTTGAAATCGTACATATCTGCTCTGTTTAGTTTATTACCGTACATGTACTGTGTACACCTATGTTGTGACCAGTATTTCAGTTATTCTTCTAAAATGGTCCTATTTAACCATCAACGAGTGGACAAATTAACATAAATATATATCCTGTAATGAATCATCACCAGATTTGAAATCATTTCTTTAGGGGCTGGAGAAGGATTCAATATAATATTATATATGTTACTTTCAACAGTATTTCAGTCATTTAACGGGGATCAATTAACCTAATCTGTGTTCTGGAGTCGCTAAAAGTAGTAGCCTTTTCCCCGCAAGTAACTGCCAACTCACGACCCCACGATCCTTAGATCTGCGCCCTACTGATTGAGCTAAAAATACTTGTTTGTATACATGACAGTAAAGTGATTTTAACTATTTACATGAGAATTTTATATATTTACATGTAATTCATTTTCCGCTGTAGTCTTCTTCCTCAAAACCTATCATATTTTCTCTTCCACACACGTATCTCATTTTATAGTCAGCTCGAAGCTTAACTTCACTTCAAATTTCATTGCTGCCTGAAATGCAAGAAATGCATTTGCAGTGTCATTTTATAATCATTTGCTCAACAATTTTTCTAACTGAACACCTGACTATTGTTTTTTATCTTTGCCTAATTTTGACAGATTTGAATGAAAATTGGACACATTGTTTAATGACCATTTCAATTAAATAGGCGATATCAATTGTGCGTACATTCGTTCAAATAAGGTACCCCCACCTCTCCCAAATAAATGTCACAGAATGAATGCAACTTGGTGCTAGTCTGTATGCGGTAAGTACTGCCATCTGCGGGATTAATCAGTTTTGTCATTAATGTGGTGTCATTAATGACGTCACAAATCTGATAACAATTAACATGTTCATATTGAAAATATAGACGGATATTCCATTAGAACTAAACAGAGTTGAACATTCAGAATATAATAATTTGAATTTCATTGAATACACAGGATCAAAGTGTACTACTGTGATTTGAAATTTACTACTTATGTGACTTTTAATTTAAGGGTTACCTTATTGTTACCCTTATAGTTAAATGAATTTACATCAGGCTATGATCGTTTCTATGTTATATTATAATAAAATAATCATTTAACATTATGAATAAACATTCATTCAAACCTGTCAAAATTTGGCGATGAAGGGAATAAAAAAGTGTGGAGTTAGAAAAGTTGTTGAGTATATTATTAATATACGCACTATTTTGCTACCTTTAATAACATAGAAGTCATTTTTAAAAGTTTAGTTTTGACCTTGACATGTCTGTGACCTTGAAATTACATTGAAATAACCCTTGAATACGACAGTTCCAAAAATATTTCTCTAGTTCATTCACATACAAAATGTATAAAGATTAGCAAACATGTCAAGTAAAACACACTTTGCCATCGTATGCCACTTTTCCCAGATATATATATTATTCTATATAATATTATATATATATTATATATATATATACATTATATATTTTCATCAGTTTTATTTACAAAATACTAAAGGGCGTTGAGACACAATATTTAAACCAATTTAGATGGTATATGAAAATAAAACGAATGCATAGCGGCATAGTTTATTTGTAAATGCACTTATTTGACCTTTGACCCCATTGTACTGTAATTAGGAACCCTTGAAGGCGACAGCCCCTTTTAAATTTCATGTTCGATCCTAAGGAACACTTTTTTACTAATATCCGAGCATTAACAAAAAATGCCATCAGAAGTCACATTTTCGCAATATATTGGCAGACTATAAGACATTAAATCAAACCTTTTTCTAGTTCCTGACAGGTAATCATAAAGTAGCATTAAAAATGATATACGGAAGTTTATAAGTTAGTAATTAACAATTTATTTATACATGTACGTTTTGAATGCAGTCGGTGTTTCCCCTGAAAGATCAGTTTTTTTAAATTGCATGGTTTATTATTATATCATCTATTATGTTTCATTCGTTTCCTTTATTTATTCGTTTTGTCCTTGTGGGTTTGCTTTGTCTGTATATATACGTTAACTTGTGCACGTACGCGCGTGTTTTTTTTTTAAATTTACAATGTCTGTCAAGAATTGAAACTGGAATGTCTCTAAACTGAGTCGATATTTTTGTTTGACGCCATTTTAGATTTCAACATCATTTACGAATAAACAAAATAGATTTAATGTAATAATAAGATAATTTTCTTTGTTACCAAAGGCTTAAAATCCTTGGAATAAAATAACTGTCTTGAAAGTAATGCAATTACTATCAATTATAACTACATAATAACATAATAAACACGTTGCGTGAATGCAGACACCGATTTAAGGCAAAGAAAATCTCCTACATATGTGCGTGCGTGCGTGCGTATACGTGTTCTGGTTTAACGTCTTTTTTAAACGATTTTTCAGTCATATAAACGACGGTGTCTACTTGTAGTAGTCAGCACAATGCCCAACAATCAGCACAATGCCCAACACTCTGATTAAAATCATCTCCTGTTAATGCTACGCATTGGAACCGAGACTCACGTTCACCAATCAGAGCCTTGTAGAAGTTTTTTAACCTGGGAATCCAGTTTTCTATACGTGATTATCACGTGCGTCTTTATAACTCTAATAAGGAAGGTTATAGAAACACATGAGAATTAGTTGTTTTCCCTGTTTTTTTTCCCCATTTAAAATTGAAAGGGTAACGGAGGTAAACTGCCTTAATTATAAAGCTTTATACTTAACCATCGATAAGTACGTTTTCTTCTGTGGTGTATTGGTCAAGAACGCAGGAATATATTTAATGCCGCGGCGGCCCGGGTTCGATTCCTGACTCGTGCGTTTTTTCTTCTTGCTTTCACATTTTCAAGATAGTTTAGAAACAAAATCTTATGTTCATAATATGACGAAACTTTTATTCTAGAGAAAAATTATTTAGCCAAAATCTGAGTCCAGTCCCTTACAGCCAAACGCTTGTTGGAACGAGTCCTCTAATTGGTTCAAATAAAAATAGATTGGTGGGAACAAAAGCAATATTGGAAATCCGATTATACAGAAAGATGAATTTGAATGGGCAGTCATCAGATCTTTGTGCAGGAAGATCGAGAACCTTAGTCAGATTGAATGCCAAACTATATAGTGCTGCCTCACTTGAATATCACGCTGTAGACACGTGACATGATACCCCACCCAGTCACATTATACGGACACCAGGCTGACCAGTCCTAGCACTATCCTCTCAATGCTGAGTGCCAAGCGAGGAAGCTATTAGTACAATGTTTACGTCATATGTATGACGCGGCCAGGGATCGAACCCACGGCCTCCCGCACTCGAAGTGGACGCTCTACCACTAGGCTACCGAGGCGGTTCAGATTTTATTGTAATGTATCATTTAAAGTATATAACTTCTTAGTGCTACTAATGATTTTATAATTAAAATACTATAGTAGGATCTATTTAGGATAAAATTCCCCTTCACTTACACTTCTTTTGACATACAGACTGCCAGTGGCTTTCTATAATGAAGCAGTTAATCAAATCCGTGCCAGGCAAAAAGAGCAATTGAATAAGCGTTCAAAAATATTTCAAGGAGCGTAACAACAACCTTATAGAAGACCATATGGTGAGCATTGCTTAAGAAAATGGACAAACAGGTATTCTTATCGAGATAAAATTGCATTTACATGTTTGGACAGTTACATCCGACAAAGAGAATTTCAAACTAAACAGTCACTAAACAGCACAACTGGACAACAAATGCCGTATCTTTTATAAGCGATTATCAGGTTCGCTTCTGCGAGATGAAACAGCTTGTTAATTAATGGCGTACTTAAATTTATACTGAGTAATAAGATAATGTGATTATATTTATGTCCCTCATGATAATATGTAGACATATTTAAAGGTTCGATCAATAAGCAGTGAATCTTTCAACGTATTACGAAAATGCGTGGTCACAATTGTTAGACTGTATTGTTGGTTGAGAATATGATAAATATTAGGGGTTTGTTTCGGTAGAGCTATATTGCTGCTATTTATGCCTTTTGTTTGTACGTGACAACATATATATGTCCAAACTTCCAGATTCTACGACAAAAACAATAAATATATTAATATCATAAATATATAATGAATTGCATACAATAATAATATACGTCCGTATACTTCTAGTAGAGATTTCAAGTGAAAGTAAAAGCATATTTCATGTAAAACAATACAAAACACAAACGTTTTCTATCATAATAATTATATGAAATCAGTTACAAAGTGGACAGTTGAAGCATATCCTGTAATATGAAACTGACCTCTAAGAGCAATAAATAGTATATAATTTAATTGACATGTATACAAAATAATATACGTCATTTCATTTCCAGTATCGATGGCAGCGCAATGATCTATCGTTTTGTATTTTAAACATCATCGCTGTATCAACACTAGTAACGGGTTAAGAAAAAACAGTGAACGTATGACGAAATGATGAGTAGGCTAATATATAGGAGATAGGCTATTAATTTGTTTATACTTAGTGTGATGGAGGACTTAAAATTGAGTTAGTTCTTCCTCCTTAGTAATTCTAGCTTGATGTTCATATATAAGGAATCCGCGCAGTCTGGTCAGGATCCATGCTGTTCGCTAATGAGGATACGATATAGAAATGAAAACAAAAGACTGAAATTAATCTTCTAGTTTAGATTTTTGTATTAAATGCAATGGATGGTAAATATTTGGCACCATGATAAAAGCTTTGCAAGGTTACAAGTCCCCTAGACTGAGAAGGTAGTTTTGAACCGTAATACATCATTAGTTTTCCCTCGGGCTACTTCATTTTTCTCTCAAAATAATTTACTTATGTTCATTTTTGTTTGAAAATTGAAATATAGATAAAGGTTGCGTCAGTCACAAGAACACGCTTTTTTAAGGTATGAATCATTCTTATGCATAGTACTCAAGCACTGTTTTGTGCAGAAATATATAAAACGAAATGGAGGCCAAAATCATTTACCTCTGTTGTGTCAATAGTGCGTAAAAGCAAGACACCTTCCTATGTTTGTAGAGATTTCATTCATTTGATGTTACTTATACAAGGGTAAAATTTAGCAAGGAAATCAAATATCAGTTCACTATATCTGTCTGGCTCTACAGAATAATGATCAGTAATTAATCAAGATTTTCTGCGTCTCCATTCAGAATTACTCTGATATTTAAAGAAAATTTCTATTACAGAAAATATTTAAAATTTAGTTTTGAGCACGTCGAATGCAATATTGTTTATAGCTGATTTAAAACAACTTCACACAAAGGTAGATAATAGAATGTATGAAAGAAATCCTTCTTTGGTAGCATACAAAGCAACCAAGCAACATAATAGAAGACTAGGTTTGAATGAGTCTGTTCATGAGAGATTATGAAATGTGCAACACCCCTCACGGGAATACTATCCCATCTCGGGAAATCTTTGTGCTACAAATTATTGTTTTGTTTTTTGTTTGTTTTTGCTTTGCATTTTTTAAGTCAATGGTGTGTTTCATGTTTGATTTTTTTCAATTATGGAAGAAGATACTAGGTACCACACCACTGGGTTTGTATAAAATTGTTATCTTGGGATTATGGAGTCCATTTAGTTTTCCGATAAAGTTGGGGTGTTGCGTATTTTATTCCCTGTCTTGCAAAGACAGTGTCAAACAGACTGTTTCTCTTGGATGCGTTCTGTATTTCCAAAGAATCTTCTTATAGATTTTATGAGTGAGCATTACGCGTCATATATATGTGAACAAAATGATAACTTTGTATTTACACAAAATGTTCCCTAATCCAATGCATTTTTGCCAATAAAATCAAAATGACCTGATATTTTCGATATAAAACACTGTCTTGCTAACAATCAGGTAGACGTGTTTAATGTGACATGTATATACATGTACATTATAATTGTTTACTTGCAAACAATAACGAACATTTTGAAAAACACATTCAACAAAGTGTTGAATTAAATAACAGATTTGGTAAGCAATTAAACAAAATAGTAACGTTCTTTCTGATGACTTCTAGCTTCTCTTTAAATATAAAATAACTTCGGCGATTGTAATGGGCTATGATCGTATTGTCATGAGACGTACTGCTTGCTTAGTGTAAGTCATTTTACACTTGGTCAATGTATATGCTTTCCTCTTTGATTTTGTGATGAATAAACAGGCGGGCGATTCCGTAGGTAATAGCTCCTAAATCCCCTTCTTGGGACAGATCAATTGTTATTTGTCTCACGTCCTGTTAAGGAGGTAGGTTACCTTGTTACCAGGGTAAATTCAAATTAGTTGAACAGCAGCAATTTTCTGTATTTCATGTAATTTAATGTTTTAACTGCTACAATCTCAGTTCCGTTTATCTTTGTCCCTTCAAGTACAATTTTTATCCAGGTTTGAAGTACATGACCTAGTTAAGGTAGTTCTGCACTTTTGGATCAAGTTTTTTTCTACAATGTAGAATTTGATTAAACTCTGATTTTTCAAAACTTAGGAATATATTAAGAAAATTTAGCAAATAAAAATAATAAGGTCGTGTGCTTGATTTTTTGCTAGACTGATTTGAAAACTTTGGATCTCACGCAATTTTTCATAATGGGAGTCTATGGGAAAATCGCAACTTTCATAACATTTTCGCGAATAGAAGTTTTTCTAAAATGTAGATTTTAATGAAACTTCTCACAAAGGTAAATAAAGATATGGCCTATAATATGGTGAAATAAAATGTATAGGTCCATGTGCTTACTTTTGAGATATTTGGCTATGATTAAAGTGAACTGCCCATTTGAAGCTATATTTAAGACATTATTTTGAATTCTTTAACGTGTCACATGTTTTCTCATGACATTTTAACTTTAGAAAGATAGTAACAGTGCCATTTTAATAGATAGATTTACAGGTTGCTATTAATCCATGAACTAATTTTCATATCCTTACACCTAATCCAGGCTTTATTCTACGTTTTCCGGATAAGTGACGTTGCACCATCACTTCCGGTTTTCAGACGTGCAGAACTACCTTAAGGTATTTTATATTGAAAGAAGAAGGAAAATACGGATATTTAACACTTTTCAGTGTATTTTGGTTTCATTGTTATCCGTAGAAGTCTGCATAATTAATAGTTTTTATAGTATGCGCATTAGCTTTCTAATAAAAGCTTAAAATATATATGTCGCGGGACTCGTGTTTCCATTGTAACGCATTCTCCCATTTTTTTCAACAATTATATATGAAACGTTTTTTTTTGACGGCCTCAGTGCCATTCTGTTACTGACCAACATGAATTATTTGGGTAATATGATTAGCAAAATACCAAGAACTTTACATGGTACTATGTTTTTCTTAAAGTTTAGAGTAACCATGGCAACAGAGATGTTTAAAATAGCTAATATGTTGCTTTTTATCATAATATCTTATGAAAATTACTATACAAAATTATTTTTCTTGTTAATGTATCTTTAAAACATCTTATTTCTAACGTAAGTAATATTTTCTATGAACTGCATTTATTTAAACAAATTTCACAGCCTTAAATACTTACAGCAGTGCCCGTCGTCTGACATTTTTGTCGGAAAATCGTTCTGCATGCTGCTATTATTCTCATGGATAGTGTTGAAATGAAAATAAAAAGCCGAAGCTGTGTTCCTTAAATAGACCAGTGTCAACTTTTGAATTTTAAAATTAGACATATAGGTCACAGGCTTCGTTTCCATGGTAACATCAATTTAATTAAAGATATCACAATTTTATACTGAAATTTGAACTATTTTAGGGCTTATTTTTAGTATTTAAGTAACAAATTAGCAACGGAAACTGGGAAATAGATATAACAAATCAAACTGCCCAATTTTTATTTGTAATTGGCCATAATAAGTTACCTTTCACCCAACTATATTCCCAATCATATCTGTCAACATCATCCATTTTCTTACATTCCGCATGACATTTCAATATAATTACATAAAATAAACAAAATATTGATCATTTTTCAGAGCAAAAGTTTAATTAAAATTATTTTAGCAAATAATAGCTGTTTAAAAATAGCTCAAATAAAGAAAAAGCACAGAATAACGTATTTTAAAAATAAATGCTATTAATTTTTCGCGGTAACTGACATGTAACGTCATGACGTCAATGACGTCATTTTAAGGCAATAATGTTTTGAAGCGTTTCTGCGACAATTCATTCATTATTTCTGCATTATTAAACCATTAAACATAAGATCGGAGGCAGGTTCATGATTTATTTCCAGAAGAATGGATATACAAACACATTTAGTTTGTCGTAAACGTCGTCGTAAATCGTCGTATTAACTTCCGGTTGGACATGCGCACATACAAATATCAAGGTAACCTACCACCTTAATGGTGTTTCTTTTGGTGTTCTGGTTTCTGCAAAGTCATCGAATACATATATATATATATAGTTTACGGTTCATTGGGTTTTGATAATTTGATGAGCATTTTCTGCGGTTTACAATCTCTTACTGCGGTTACTGTTACATTTGTAGAAGATTCATCTAGAGGGAAATAATCTTATTTACACTGTCTTGTAATTTAGTAACATGGTATGGGTCAAAGAGTGACATTTGGTGCCAGCGAGTTAGATTAAACTCCCCGGTGGTGTTTTGCTCAATGACCGTTAAAATGGCAGTACCATAACGTGTTCCTTTTTCATTCGTTTGTGATAATGTGCACATACTTTCAGCAACTGTGTACGTGTACGATTACACATATCCACAATTCCGTGTAGAGTGTTGTATTGCCGTTGCGTTCTTTCATTGTGGCTTTCCCCGTAAGTTTTTTTTTAATAAAATGATTTTATTAAAGTTTCAATATACTTCGAATACTATTGAATTTATCTTCATAAATAGATAGTGGGGATATTTTCCATTGTAAACGTTCGGCGTTTTTGGAACCAAAATATCTTTGCACAAAAGCAACATTTCCATGCAAAAAATGTAAAACTTCTAAAACCAATATTTTTGAAGCTGATTTACGGGTAAAATACATTTTTTTTTACCTTAAGGTAATGTATACTATATCTGTATCTTACAAAATAAAGCGACAATTTGCGATATACACTAACAGATTAGATTGATCATGTTAGAAAGCGATAAGTCAACTATATTTCTTATAACAATTTATAAATCATAGAATATGCAGCAATTCATAAACAGATGAGATTAAGCTGAACGCAATTATCATTATTGTTATAAATAACTATAAAATGTAAGTAAAAACTCGCTTTTATGAAGCCCTCAACTGTTTTGGTGAAAGAAAATATTAAATGATTTGATAGCGTAAACTGATCCATTCCGGTTTTACTTGGAAGGGATCAGGTGACACTGAGGAATTTTAATATCTTTGTTTTTTTTATTTCATATAATGCATACATCTGCTACCTTGTAAGGTCTCAGAATATACGTCTTATTGGTAAATGCTTCCCACACAGATTATAAATATGGCTGTCGGTTTTGCCATTCGTATTGGATAAAAGGTGTTGAAATGTTGCTGATGATATCTCGGGTTTAAGTAATACGCGACAGCCATGAGATGGTTTATGGAAACTGAGACAGTGGAAGAAAACTGTCAGTGTTTTCAATGATGGAAGACCGGACTAAGATACCGTGTTCTTATGCTGTTGCTATTCTATGCCTTTCTTACGGTCAGTGTTTGGTTTTTCATGTTGAGATTTTATTTTTTTTATTTTGTTTTTCGTGTTTATTTTTTTTATTTTTAAAGCATTCTTAATTTGTCCGTTTTCTGATTACATTATGGTTTTAATTCTTCTTTTCTGAGGTCTCTGCAAATGTACCTTCTCGTATTTTTATTTTTAAAAGTAGTTAGATAAGAAAGTAAAAGTCAATAAATGTATATTCAGGAAGAAAAAAATATCGTTGCCAAGAAAGATGGATAACAATTTAATTAGCTGCACAGAGCGATTTTTATTGCTGTCTACATTTTTTCTGTTCTGAAAGGAAAATGAGGGTTTTCTCTTATCCGACATGAAATGTGTTCTAAACACAAATATAGTTCTTTATTTCAATACATTAAAAAGAAAATTTTACACTGTGACGAAAATAGATAAGATAAGAGCCAATTCCATAAAAGTCTTTCGCAGTTATAAATTGATAATAAACGAAGTTTAAATTTCTCTGTCAGGGACTTCGATATCGCCTGTTTAGAATTTATTCTATTTCAATACCAAAAGAAAAATAAATGATTGAACGCTACTTTACGTCTGCGTTTCAACTTTATTTTTCTTGTAATTATTTATAATTCAATACTTAACCAAATAAAAGAAAGTGATTTATATACACTTTATCTTTACGTTTTCTTTTCAACTGTGTTCATTTATGATTGTTAATGACTCAGTACCAAATGAAATAAAACAATGAAAAGACCATTGAATTTTATTTCGAATTATAATCTAATTATCTTTTTTTTTCATATTTTGATATGTTAAATCCCATAAAAAATGTGCCTTTTTACGATATGTAAATGTTAAACAATTTTATTGAAAAAAAAAAAACAAAACAAAAAACGATCGGTTCGTCTGATTTGTAAAGAGTTCTAATGCATTAAAGGAACTAACCCATACATTTTAGGCGAAAAATAATTTCTCTCAAAAATCCATAAAAAGTGAGTACTCTGAAAGTGACTAAGATTTTTGCAAGATATTATTATAAACAACTAAAACTGTTTTACAGAATGTGGCAAACCGTTGCAACATCATTTAGAAAATTTCTTTTATTTACACCCACTTGATGATTGTTCAGTGTCATGCAGATATTCTATGCCAAACTCGGTGGAAATGAACATGTTGAAAACTTTCATCCAAACTGTGGGCGAGTAACTTTAATGGCAAATATTTAGTTAATACGCAACAACGGAAAGGTGTTCTTTTGTCATGTTTATATGATAAATACTTGCATCGTGTAATAAGTTTAGACCTAAAGGTAAATTTTTACCGTCATTATTTCAACTTTATACCACTCTGAAGCAATTTTATGTCAAAAATAAACTTAAAACTAATGTGAAACAGCACCGGTGAAACTATATATACATGAATAAAAATGAGCGTTTTCACATTAAATTTTTCTGAGATCATCTTTGCGTACAGAACAAGGTAGGTTGCTGTTATTGTTGAATGTTAGATGATTATTGAACAAATTTAAAAGCTTTGTGAATTTTGTCTCATTTAATCACGAACTTAGACTTACAATACTACTGTATTATCATATAACTATAAGATAATGCCGACGACAGCAAAAATAAAACCCTCTATCGGCCTGTTGCTATTCTGAAGAAGCTTATAAAATTTTATGTCTGACAGAAATATGTCAAATTATATTTAAATCACCATAAATTTATGGTATAAATACGAAAAATATTATTTAAAATGACTGGTAGAAAAAGTTAAATGTTATTATAATCACTACGAATTTAAGTCTTTTAGAAATACGACAAGCTGTATTAAAATCAACATGATTTTATGTCACATAGACATAGAAATATATCTTCAAATATTATTAAAATTAATAATTAAATGATAAAATTATAATAAAGTATGATAGACATACGTAAAAGTTAATTTAAGTATCCGAATAAGACAAAGGTTCTTATTTCACCAAAATGTTTAATGATTCGCGGTTTAGTAGGTTTTAATTGAGTTTAAACACAACCATCAGATTCATACCATTATTCGTTTCAGGCAGCAAACCACGCGAAGGCATTCTAGTATGCTTATAAAATGTTATCATAACATATATTCGTGTATGCTGTCTTCGCGACTTTCTTCGGTACAATTAGATGTATAATTGTCTCTTAGTCGAGCATGCTCTTATTTTGCTTCTATATATATCTCTGACACTACATTATTGGTGACTGGCTTTTGGAAAAGAGAGTTTCGTTCTGAAGTCGCGTCACAACACACGCATTTTCACGTAATATTAGTTGATTCTGATTACTCGGATTACTCATGTTGTAAAATTTATAATTTAGCAACACACACTTGTCATTTTTAAACAAAACGGACAGATAATAGCAGGCTGCCAATCTAACTGTCTGACGTACGTAGAGCTGAGTTAGAAATTGATAACACCATTGAATACTGTCACAGATTTGCGTCTATTTCTGCTTTACTATCTTTTTTTTCCATTCATATAACATGTTGACCTGATGAACATGTTTGTCTTCCTTTTTGGACTTTCTTGTTTGAAAACTTGAGCGTAAATCAAATGTATTATCATGATTTTCTTACAGTTTTTTTTTATCTTGTATTAGTTATAAAAAGGTTTAAAGCTGACGTATAGTAATTATACATTACGTATGTCTGGGGAATTTTCTGCTGATTAGATATGTAGCAAATAAAAGCAAAAACAGAAACGTGATATTTAAGTTATTTAAGTCATTTAGCTTAAGCCATGCAATATAAACTAAGATAAGATAAGATAAGATAAGATATGTTTATTATAGTCTCACTCTGCATGAATACAAATATAATACAGTTACATTTACAAATAAAATATTCATGCAAACCTTTCTTAAAAGAAATATGAGAGACTAAGAGAACAAACATTAAAGAATTAAACTTTAAAAGTTTCATATTAAAATTCTATCACTAAAACTTTTAAAAGTATTTTATACAATTCACAGTAAAATCTCCATCTACTAAAAGAACAATATATTAATATTACACATTATATACATACACATGCCTTTAGCCCTTGGAAACAGACAGACTGTATCAGTGTATCAGGGACAAATTCTTAAATACCTAAAACATATATATTCTTTAAATTATCTAGGATCTTATCACAAAATACAGGTTATCATCATCCAGTATGTATACCATGTTTAAATTCTTAATATAATATAGAGATACTATTAGACAAATAGAATTAGTGGCAAATTCTTTAAACATAACCCTGACATCCAGTGAAATGGAGTAAACTAAAGTATATAGTATCACCAGAAATACTTGAATGTAGTGAAGAGGTGAGTTATAGAGTAGAACATCATGTTAGATATCAAATGTGATACAATATAAAATGTTTCCAAATTATCCAAGAAACTCAAATTTTCTAAGTACAAAAGGTCCGTAAATTTTAATAAAGTTCATATCAGAGTTATGGTTATTGGCCTATTAAGTCATCTAATGTTGAAAAAAAAAAAAAAAAAAAAAAAAAAGTTTTCCATAATATTAGATATTAAATGTGATACAGTATAAAATGTTTCCAAGGACCAAATGCATCCTTACTAAGATCAACCATACCGTACTATTTTCCTTCTGTTTAAAATATTAAAACAGGTTTTGGCACTTAAAAATACAATGTCTGTGTTTGAGAGCAAATACCCAACTTTATCAATATCAGTTAGTTTTGTAAAATTTGTATTAAAATTTGAAGCGGTTTGTATCAGTTCTGCTCGGAAAGAGCTATACAACGGACAATGTAATAGAACATGTATTTCATCTTCAACCGAATCTCTACAGTGAAAACAAGTTCGTTCCTCCACCGGTATACCATTATATCGTCCTAGCTCAATACCAATTGGGGCTGTGCCACTTCTGAACTTGGCTAATGTACCCCTTTAAGATCTATTAAAGACTGATGTACAATATTGCTCTGCATAACAACTGTGTTTGAATGTGTTATATAATCTAAGCTTGTTTCTTCCTATTCCATTCCGTGCAGTATCACGGTTAACATCTCTACTCCAATCTTGTATAAAATCATCAAGAATTTTAGGTAGCATGTTACTAAATACATCAACTTTATGAAATGCTGTTTCAATATTACAAAATATATCACAACCATACTGTTTAAACTTTTGACCGACTTTGTAGTTCCAATTCTTACATCTATTATTTGACATTCTATCTGACCAAACAAATATTTTCTTATTCAATCTTAACTGGCTCATACTGCTAAGTCTACACAAATTAGCAAGCACAGATTTCCAACAATTATAAAAAATGGTGTCCAACCTATATCACCACAAACTGCAGCATTTGGAGTGTACCTACCTACATTTAGGAAATACCTAGCAGCTCTATTTTGTACTGCAGTGATGCATGAAAAAGTATCACACCCCCATACCGATGATGCATAAGTTACTACTGGAACAACTGTGGCCTCGTACAATTTCGTAAAAGCTTCATACGGTATGCCGCCAAATGCTTTAGTTCGGGCTATTAACATACCCAAAGCTCTATTTGCAGACTGTGCAACAGTTTTAGCAGTAATTGCAAAATCTAAATGTTGAGTTAATAATACTCCTAAGTACTTATACTGTGTTACATAACTAAGAGTTGTGTCACCAATTTTAAACACAAATTCTGACTGATTCACGGACGGATTGCGAAAATGTATAATATTTGACTTTAATGGGTTTACATTCATTACATTTGTGACACACCATAAATTCAGTACATTTAACATACACTGTAGGTCATTTTCTGAAGCTGCTATTAAAACAATATCATCAGCATACAATAATATAGGTACATTTTCACCATCAATATCAATCCCTTTACACGTAGCTTTAAGTTTTAAAGCTAGATCATTTATATAAAGGTTGAATAATAAAGGTGACAATGAACAACCTTGTTTTAATCCAGTATTGACAGCAAACCAATCTGTATTGAAATGATTTAGTTTCACAGAATACAAAACATTTTGATAGAGTGACTTAATAGCATTAATTAATTTCGAATGAAAACCAAGTTTAGTCAATTTGGTGTACAACAGTTCTCTACTTATGGTGTCGAATGCCTTTTTAAAATCAATGAAAGCACAGAAGGTTGACAATTTACGTTTTTTTTCTTGTATCAATAATACTAGTTAAAGACTGAATGTGATCAACTGTGCTACGGCCTTTTCTAAAACCATTTGACCCTCGTAGATGGTATTATTCTCTTCAGTCCAAGATGTTATTCTATTATTAAGCAAGGTACAATAAATTTTATAAATTACAGGTGTAATAGCCTTACCACGATATGAAAGAGGGTCCCTTGGATCACTTGTAGAACACTTAGGGATTGGCCTTATGAAAGTCCTACTTCATAACTGTGGCAAAGAACCAGTGCAAAAACATCTATTACAAAGTTTGTGTAAAAAGCTAATAACATAGTCATTCTTTAACACTTCACCTGGAATTTCATCTACTCCAACAGCTCTATTACCTTTAATATCTAGCATTGCTCGTCTTACTTCAGACAGTGTAAAATCTTGACTAGTATCACTATTCCCTTCATCAGGCTCAACAACAATATTAACCTCAACAGAATCATGGTCAATATTATGAACAGAAGAAGGATTATAAAGAGTACTAAAATCATTCTGCCACTTAGCAAAAACATCATCTTTATTCTGATGAAACTATTTCTGATGATTTGTACTTTTTAGGAAATATTGTTTGATAATTTCTTTATGTTTTACTTTTTATGCTTGTAAGCGTTCTAACAATGAGCCTAAGTTGAGGGTAGTTGCATTGGACTTGAATTTCTAAGGAAACTGGAATATATATTGTAAAATATCCCCAGTATTAGCAGTATTATTTTATCGAAATGCATGCACTGTTTTACAATTCATTATTGAAGACATTATCTGATGAGAGGGGTGTTTTGTTTAGCTGCTTTATGTGCTTCTTCTTATAGAACTGTTTAATACCTCACTAGTAAACGCGGCATGCAAGTACTTATGGAACTTTTTAATACCTCACTAGTAAACGCAGCATGCAAGTACTTATGGAACTTTTTAGTACTTATGGAACTTTTTAATACCTCACTAGTAAACGCGGCATGCATGTACTTATAGAACTTTTTTATACCTCACAAGCATGCCGCGTTTACTAGTGAAGTATAAAAAAGTTCTATAAGTACATGCATGCCGCGTTTACTAGTGAAGTATAAAAAAGTTCCATAAGTACTTGCATGCCGCGTTTACTAGTGAAGTATAAAAAGTTCTATAAGTACATGCATGCCGCGTTTACTAGTGAGGTATAAACATGTACTTATAGAACTTTTTTATACTTCACTAGTAAACGCGGCATGCAAGTACTTATGGAACTTTTTATACCTCACAAGTAAACGCGGCATGCAAGTACTTATGGAACATTTTTATACCTCACAAGTAATCGCGGCATGCAAGTACTTATGGAACTTTTTTATACCTCACAAGTAAATGCAACATGGAAGTACTTATAGAACATTTTTATACCTCTTCACAAGTAACCGCGAGCTGGAAATACTTATAGAACTTTTTAATACCTCACAAGTAATTGCGGCATGGAAGTACTAATAGGACTTTTTAATACCTCACAATTAAATTCGACATAGAAATTCTTTAGGAATTTTGAGATGTTCACAAACACATTTGTAGAAATATTAAGAACCATGTTTTCTTATCTTCTAGCATCCTTCGGACAATTCCCTAAATTCTTTATGTTTTGTAAAATGGGTTGCAGCCAACTTGTATATTTGCATTAATATTTCATGCAGCTGTGGTGTCATTTTTATTAGCAGTCATTAAGGAAAAACTGACTCGTACACATCATTTTTAAACACGTGTTGTTGTTTTACTAATTCCATCATCACCAACTTCCATATATATAGCGTACCATGTACACATGGGCTATACCTTCTGTTAATGAAATAAAAACTGAATTAACTTTTATATTGTCATGTAGTGCAAACAGATAAAACTTCTTTAATTTTACGTTAAAGATATGTTAGACCCAAACACATATTTGAAAACTCCCAGTGTCAATGTAAACATAAAATCAACAGGCTTGTGTATGTAAACAGAACAGTGTTTTAGGACACCAAATACATGTGTAACTGAGCACTACATAAATGTGCACTACAAGTTAAACACTGAAAGTACTTTTTATCAAATGACTGTTATCCATGACATTTAATCGTGAATATAGCACTGCTAACACAGTTTAAGCACTTCGGCAAGTCAAATCATTTGATTAGTATTTTCTACAATAAGCTAATTTCTAAACATAAATGATCGAGATATTTGTGAGGACGCTGTCAATCTTGCCAATAAAATGACCAAACAGTATTATATATACTGAAAAATATCAATAACGTTATTTCTTTCTGAAATGTATGCTTCCGCGGACGAGGGACGCAACACTGTTACAGTATATAGCAGATTAACTGTAATATAGAAAGAGTTTTATCAATAGCCATTACATAAGTCAAAAGAAGTTCGTACCCAGTGAACTTAAGTTGTCACTTTGAGTAATTAACAATAAATTATCATTTAAAGTAATTCAAAATAATTAAAGTAATAGAAGCGAGCGTGTAAGGATTACCTTCTCCCGTAAAAACCGTGACTGGCTCTTCACTGCCTACAAACGATAACCTTAACGAAACGAAAATTAAGGTTTATCAGTAGGCTGGATTGTTGCGTCTCTTTTTTTGCCTAAGCTCAAACAGAGACATAAAAAGGATATGTTATGATGCCCAGTGAATGTTAAGCATCCAGACCCGTAGCAAGTCTGGTTTTATAACGCAACAATACCTTCGGGATCAATCGTTGAAACAGATGCACACCCCATCATTCACATTAAATAGTTTGTAACTGTCAAATATATCAGAAATCACGTATGCTTCAAAAACAAATGTGAGAATTCACGACAACATTAACGACAAACTATTGCGTTACATGACTTCATAGACGACATTGCTTTGGTTTGGTATCTGTATTGTAATTTCAAATTTCTAACAATAATTTGATTCATCTTGGGTTTTTTATAAACCTACATCGTTACCGTAATTCCAGCACTTTATCTTAAAGCTTTGTAAAATCCTGTGTGTTAAGAATCACTATATTAAGGTTGAGTGTTATCAAAAGTAACATTTATTAATCAAACCGATTAATATATCTCTACCCGTTTGATAATCCGGAAGTCAGTGCGTAAGGTCATTTATCCGGATGATTTATAATAAACCCCTGCATATAGAAAATGAAATCACCCAAAGTATATCTTAACCCTTACGAATATTCGTAAAAATGACAAAATTAATTTCCGTCTAAAGGTGATGATAGTTTAAAAAAATGTTTGACACTTGAAATGATTCCAGATAATGTCTTCAAATAAGGTCACTTGAATCTTTGAAGCGCACGGACCTATAAATCTTAACTGACCATATACTTATTATTTTCTGGCTTTGTATCGAGTAATATGCATGATGACTGTAGAAGAAATATCATGCGACTTTAAGAGTAAAATGTTATTCCACGAAAGAATGCTCAGGTTTGTAAAGCTAATAAAATTTGTTATTTAATACGTATCAACACAAAACTCATCTGATATGAAATTCAAAGGTCAATAAACATTGCTACTTTCCATTGTTACCTAAATGAGAAAAAAAAACCGAGAATATAAAACTAGCAATATATTGATTTACAATTAGGAAACGTTTCATTAAATTCTGTATTGTAGAATTATTTTAATCGTGAAAATGTCATAGCAATTGTGAATTTCTCACATTAGGAAAACGTTGTGGTCATTTGTCTTCTGTTAGCCAAGATTTTCCCGTTTTCGCATTGTATTATCGCACTGTCGCCCCTATCAACCTTTTGGCGAAAGAAGGGTAAGGTGTACATTTCAGTTTATGGTATGAAATGCTGTATTTGCGGTAAACCTCTGCTTTTTGGGAATGTGCTTATACCTTTATCTAAATTCAAGAGTAACAACTACATATGCATTTACATGTTCATGTCAGCGATATTTCTGCAAATAAGTAAAATAACTTTTATTGTATTTTCAAAAGTGTAATGCCAAAACTGGACAACGAGTATATTGGTACAGTAAATATTGTTTAATTTTCTTCCCCCCAAATAGCACCCAACTTAAATGTTTACATTTGACTTATGTCGTATCTAACACAGCTAAATAGCAGTCCTGATTGCCATTCAGGAAAGTTAAACTAAAAGTCAAAATAGGTTTTCATTTGATAAAACTGCTTGCAAACCTGATTTATTGAATCTTGTGTGAACGCATAATGTATTGGAACATTAAAGATGGGTCTATATTTGATAAACTACGTCCGACTTCAGTATTTTATATCTGTAGGAAATTACTCTGCTAATAATTACGTTTTCAGGATTTACATAAAACGTATTTTGTTAAATTTAAAGCAAACATAACCTGGTAAATTGTGGACGATTAAATCACGCAAATACTGATTTTGCCACCAAAACGATTATTTTTTCTTGATGCTCTTCTTTTTATTTTTGGTCTCCTCATTTAATGTTAGGTTTGTTCCCGTCAAAAAGGGTTATAAGACGTTGCTGAATTGAATGTTATCTATGAAATAATCTACAGTGACATGCAGCTGGTGCATTATATTGCATTTGTGCCAGAAATAGGTGTCTTTCCCCAGGAATAAGCCTGTTCTGAAATACTGTGCAATTAAGTAACGTAACATAGTACTAACACTGTTATGACCTTATTGAAAGTTTAATTACGTAAATCCAGTCGTCTCGATCTATTTTGAACGTGATGAACAATACAATGATCTTATGACAAACAATACATAAAATGAGAAAAATGTAGTCTTGCATTTAAAGAGAAATGAAAGAAAATCTTTATTATGGAAAAATAGGATGACTTTTTGTTTTCAATTGTCATGAAATTGGAACTGTAACTATGACACTACTAAGATATTTCTGATAAGAATAATTTATATTGTCTCTACAGAGTTTTTAAAGTAACCACTGAAACCATCTACAGATGGCGTATTGCTAATGTATCTAGCAAGAAAGCTATGTTATCATACTAACAATTGTGTTTTGATGACGTAATCAGTTTACTGTGTTTTATTTTCAGTGTCGGTAGCTAGATGTTTTCTTACAGACGATATGAGGAATGAGATTGTCAACACACACAACACATTACGTAGAAACTTTGCTCATGGATCGGAAGGTGTTTTGGTTGCTAACATGAAAAAACTGGTTTGTCTTCTTGAGATTTTTTTACAGAAAAGGACAGGAATGATAAAAAACTGAAAAGTTAGTCAAACATACCTTCATGTAATAAATGGTCAGCTAGAAAGAAAATTGGTTGTTGTTGCATACATCAATTAAGAGACGGATCTTACTGTTGAATTAATTGAAAGAAAGCAAGCTGCTTCTATTCCAAGCACCAGACTGTTTACTGCAGATATACTTTTTGTTATCATATTGCAAATGGTATGCGGTTTCATTAGGTTAAAATAAAGATTAAAATTAGATACTAGCCACACAGTTCTGTCAACGATTCCTTAATTTATATTGTACAAACCTGTTTCCGTGTCTCTTTTATGAAGAAAGGAATAGCAATAACTGAAAAAAAATTCAGACAAATTAAATTAATATCAGATAATATGACTCTTTAAGAAATGAAATTAATACACTTGGCAAAATATTCTACTTAAGGAGTGGACATTGCATTTTGTCTGAAACGTTAAAGAGCAATAACTTAAACACAGGTCTGACTAGAGATGTTAATGCTTACAACTTAGATTGCAAAGCTTTCTACGATGAATATTCATATCTGATAGTTGTGCTTTGCTGTACAAGATCATAATAAAATCTATGAGAAGATCCTTTGTAAGCATAGAATGCAAACAAGAATAATAGCAGACTCGGTTTGATGAAGTCTATTCATGAGGTGTAATGGAAAGTGCAATATTCCTCACGCCCCTAGCTGAAGCGGAACTCTATTACACATGTATTGAATGGACTCTATGATCCCAAAGGACCAGAGAATGTTCAATGTTAAAACTTATTATATAAAACCAAATGGTAAAACAAAACTGAGATAGGAAGTAATACAATGTATTTCAATTTCAAACATAATATTCTGAATGATTTTCACGTGTTACCATGTTTACTTATTATTTTCAGGTGTGGAAAAGTAGTTTAGAGGAAGAAGCACGAAGGAAACTTAGATTACATTGTAGACTGTCATTTTTTCACTTTCCAAACTCTAATAAATTCTCAAATATAGCAAGAGATTCAAGTGGAAATTTTACAAGTGATATTTTAAACTGGTTTAGTGGTATAAAAACAAGGTTTTACCCGGACTATAATCTTTGTTATCCATTAGAAGAGTGTGGGCAAGCTACAGCGGTAAGTATTTTGACCTACACCTTGATATACGTTGTGACATCTCTTGCTTTTTACCTTGGTGTGTAATTTTGTTTATGTTGTTATATTGTTAATAAAAGAGAAAACACTCACAATCACAATACACAGGTGTTTTGAAATCAAATTGTGTCAGGTGTGAACTAATTTATTATTGAAATTGAAGACGCGCCCTAAATTCCGACTTATATATACTGTGTCGCGAAAATAGATGACAAATAACCTAATCATCAAGAAGAAAATGAGATATTTGTTTCCTTCAGGGTAAAAGCGAAATATCTTTCACTGAACTCGCTGCATATGAAAAATTGTAAACTCTTGATGTCCGTGAGTGCAATTTCTATTATTAATGCAGAACAAACATATTTCCGATTTCTTTCATGTGTACCTAATTATTTTCATTTTGTCCATACAACATCACGCGAAACATCATAACGTCGGAGAAAACTAGTGCGCCGCAATGGTTCTATAAGTACAAAATTAAATAACTCTATGAGAGTTATAGATTCTGTTTTATTGTTTATATTTTTGTTTTTGTTCATATTAGAAGTCATTTACGTCTTTTCCGTTACTGAGGTATATTTTTTCATAATAACTCCTGATTATTCTCAATCTTTGGGATAATTACCTTAACAGTGAAAATGATTTTGTTATTTTATTATAAGATTACCATTTTACAGTGTAATACATTACAGTGTAATACACTAAGCACAACTTCTAACCTCGTTATTTTGGGTGTACCTTTAATGATACTAGTAGTAAATTATGAAATGTCGTAGGCATTTAGATGAATATGTTGTCAGGAAAGTATGGAAATTTCAGCAAAATCAATGTGTGGAAAGGTATTTCTTCATTCATTTTACAACCACTGCCCATTTAAAAAAAGGTCACAAAAAATACAGATGAACGTTTTGGTTTATGCAACAAGCAAATATCCCTTACACCCAAAGCGTGATTACCGCTAATGAAACTCAAATATTAGTTTTATTTGGAGGTCGTTTATCCGTTTAAGGTATCCGGTCCACACATAAGCCATTTCTATATAACAGCGCTATTAAAATATATCAAATATTGATGCCTGGTAAGCTCATATAATTCTGGTATCATTTGAAAGTGTATTTGCTACTGAAAAAATAGAAAATACAAATTACATAACAAAAGTGTGTTTTAGAATTTTTATTTTTTACTTAATTGTTTTCAATGATACTTCAATAAAAATCCAGTGATTAAAGTGTAAAAATAGTGTAAAAATATATCATTTCGCAGTAAAAAAAACATGACTGTAGTGACTTGTGCATATCATTATGGTCGTTTTATTTACTAATCCTTGTTCAGCAGGCACAGTTCTTTCAAATGATACCAAAACACATAGGGTCACCAGGCATCGGAATGCTACAGGTAGTACCTATTTGTGAATCTGCCTATGGTCCACAGATTTATGTTTTTTAGGTATTCATGTGTATTTTTATGTCTTTTAAAGTTCCATAAAGCTTTAAATTTTATGTTAAAAAGAGATGTCCAAATAGACGTTTTGCAAAATTACAAGGGAGGAAAAGCAGTAGGGAGGTAAGAAAAAAACAATGCACTCAATAAAACTTTCTATCATATTAATCAATATTCAGACCGTTGACAAATATAAGAGAAAAATATTATTTGAAATAGGATTCACTAAGAAATTATAAAAGTATACACGGCCTGTAAACACTGGCTCGTCCTCTTTGAGGAGATGAGTTGAAAAAAGAGCCAATGATACTTCCGAGGAGGCGCTAATGACCGGAACTTTATGCAGAATGTAAACAAAGAAGAAGGGTGAGTTGATTGTTCCCTTTCTCAGATAAATGTAAGGTCCTATTTCAAAAAATAGCCAACGTAGTTCCACTCAGAAATAATAATACCTTTTATATATACAGGCCATTTTGCAAGGTAAATGCATTCCTTGACGTGAGAACTTTTGAAAGTTGGAAAATAGAGCAAGTCCAAACCAAAAGTAGACATTTTCCCATATATTTCACCCTAATTTACACAAATTTAAGATTTTATTGTCACTGCATCAATCATGCCGAAAAGCATACCTTACTACTGCATGACTTATGTGGTTTACTAGCGTGTTTATCCCGTACATGTGCATTTATCACCATGTGGAGGAGCCACCGCCCCAGAGGAGGCGCTAAGAACCGGAGTGGGAGCCAAAGCACTTGAAATTGAGATTTTTTAATGTATCATCAATTCTCACATACCAGAGCTTTATCATGATTCCGTTGGATTGTGACAAACATCTGATGGATGATATTGTAACAACATCCTATTCATTTCCTTAGAATGTATTTGCACTTCTCTTTTCTTTTGCACTTGTCTAATGATGGACTATCATGGCGTTATAAGTTGTATAATTATGATATTTTCTGTGAAAGGGACATTTCCTAATGCACAACGGTTTTCATGTCCAACACATTTTGGATTTTTTAATTGTCAGCGTTAACTTTGTGGAAGTCTTGAAATGCAGTTGCAATATGTGCTTCACTAGGTATTTACAAATGCTAAATAAATATAATTGTTTTACTTGTAAATTGCTTAATTCGAATGCATATATATGAAAATGCTAACACTCAAAATTCTTCTCCCAGATGTTCTAACGATAACAATGAAACTGAAAAAGTTACATATTTATTCCCCCGGCCGAACCGCATATATCATATAGCTTTTGTCTTATCCTTGTCCGTTTGTCAGTCGTTCATTGCCTTACTCGATTTTATTTATGCATTCAAATAAACTCTTAAAAATTGTTTCTGAATGAATTAGAAAAGACATAGATATACTGAAAAGATAAAATTAAACATTAGCAAAAATATCGAGGGAGTTTTATAAATAAAGTGTACATTCTAACATGACTAGCAATGCTTAAATCGTCAAAACGATATTATGTTTACGTCACATGGACGTTGTCTTTATAGCGCCATGTATGCACCCAGAAATAGCGCTTCAAAGTTTAATCAAACATTTTACTTAGTAGCAAGTATAAAACCAAATGTCAAATAGCACAACTGTTTTGCTTAATTTACACACATACTAAGTTGATTAATGGCCTTGCAGAATAAATCGCCACCATTTCCGCAAGATGCATTACCATTTCCGGTCCTGATGTGTATTGAACAAGAGAACAATCGGTGATAAAACATTTTTTTGTGCAAATGAGATCTGAATGTGCTCACTTTATTGCTGGTGACAGCCGTTCTCTTGCGCTTCTTTTTATTTGGGGTGTTTGTGGTTACAAAAATTGTTCGTCTAAATTTGATGAATTTTGTCGTGTTTTATTTTCTTTCCTTTTACATTTGTAGTTTACGTCGTTCTTTTTCGTTGTCAATGATAACCCATTCCTACATTTGCCTTTAAACAGACCCATCTGGAACGAACAAAAGTAATAATATCATACAGAATTGAACATCCTTTCTTTGGCGATTCCTTTCAAACATTTAAAATAAAATTGACCATTTAATATTAAACTTTGTAGATGTTGCGTGGATACGTACACATATAGTTTTAGCTCGATCTTTCGAAGAAAAAGTAGAGCTATTGCACTCGCGTCGGAGTCAGCGTCGCCGTTGTTTTTTTGTAAAGTCAAATATCTCTGTTACTATCAAAGCTATTGACTTGAAACTTAAAATAGTTATTAACTATCAAAGTCTACACAAAACGAATCAATCCCGATAACTCTGATTTGAATTTTGATGGAGTTAAGTCCCTTTTTAACTTAGATTTTTTGGTTAACCCTTTTGGTTAACCCTTTTAATAGCATCAAATATCTCTGTTACTATCAAAGCTATTGACTTGAAACTTAAAACAGTTATTAACTATTAAAGTCTACACTAGGAAAAACAATCCCTATAACTCTGATTTGAATTTTGACAGAGTTATGCCCCTTTTCAACTTAGATTTTTAAGTTTTATAACGTTTTTACTGGCAAAGCTCTAATTCAGATTCAAGCACTGAGAAAAGTCGAGTGCTATGTCTTACAGACAGCTCTTGTTATTTTAGGTAGATTATGTGCATTTGGGTAGTATAATACAATTTTAAGCATCAAATTACAAACATTAAAACGAAACAGATATTACATTGCGAGAACGAAAACGCTTTATACGAGTGTTTATCACCCAGGAAAAGAACTGGTCAGTGGTTCCGACTCTGGACTTTTGCGCCTCCTCCAAGGCTCCTCCTCTTAGCCAAAATTGAGCATAGAGGGGTAAAACCTGTCGTTAAAACACATAAATAATTCAGATTTAACATACCATTATGGGAACTATTGGTACAATGTATGTTTAGTCTTATTTGTGTAAATTAGGACGAAATATATGGGTAAATCTCCGCTTTTGGTTCGAACTTGCCCAAATTTTCCAACTTTCAAAAGTTCTCACGTCAATGATTGCATTTACCTTGCAAAATGGCCTGCAGGTATAAAAAGTATAATCATTTCTGAGTGGAACTACATTGGCTATTGTTTAAAAATGGGTCTTACATTTATACGAGAAAGCACATATTGCAATTGCATTTCAAGACTACCACAAAGTTAACACTTACTATTAAAAAATCCAAAATGCGTTGGACATGAAAACCGTTGTGCATAGGAAATGCCCCTTTCACAGAACATATCATAATTATACAGCTTATAACGCCATGATAGCCCATCATTAGACAAGTGCAAAAGAAAACAGAAGTGCAAATATCTCAGAATACATTCAAAGGAAATGAATAGGATGTTGTTACAATATCATCCATCAGATGTTCGTCACAATCCAAGGGAATCATGATAAAGCTCTGGTATGTGAGAATTGATGATACATTAAAAAATCTCAAATTTAAAGTGCTTTGGCTCCCACTCCGGTTCTTAGCGCCTCCTCTGCGGCGGTGGCTACTCCACATGGTGATAAACGCACATGTACGGGATAAACACGCTAGTAAACCACATAAATCATGCAGTAGTAAGGAATGCTTTTCGGCAAGATTGAAGCAGTGACAATAAAATCTTAAATTTGTGTAAATTAGGGTGAAATATATAGGAAAATGTCTACTTTTGGTTTGGACTTGCTCTATTTTCCAACTTTCAAAAGTTCTCACGTCAAGGAATGCATTTACCTTGCAAAATGGCCTGTATATATAAAAAGTATAATTATTTTTGAGTGAAACTACATTGGCTATTTTTTTAAATAAGGCCTTACATTTATCTGAGAAAGGAAACAATCAACCGACCCTTCTTCTTTGTTTACATTCTGCATAAAGTTCCGGTCATTAGCGCCTCCTCGGAAGTATCACTGGCTCTTTTTCAACTCATCTCCTCAAAGAGGACGAGCCAGTGTTTACAGGCCGTGGTATAGTTATGTTCAGAACGAAAAGATGTGGCAGCCACATTTTAAACAACGGCATTATGAGCCTTTAAAAATCTGTTCATGCCGCAAAATACATAAAATGATATCAAATCATTATTCCGTTTCGTTGAAACTTTTTATATACCATTGAAAACATGTGAGAAATTTAATACATGTACTCTAAGTATTATGAAAAATACCGACAGAAATATTGATTTTTTTAAACTTTCGATTGGTATATGCATTTTGATCATGTACACAGGTCATGTAAGCAGAAGAATTAAAATTACGTGCTCAGGTCATGCTTCCATTATTTTCATTTTTTTTAATATTCACAAATATACAATATTTTTTTTACAAATGATAATACAAAAATAATGTGATATGAACATGACCTGTTTTTGAACAATACTAGTATTTTACTCCCTATGATACTTAAAAGTTCAGCTTTTTTTTTCAGTATTATGTTTTAGTAATTTTATGATTTTAAGTTTGTATCACATTGAAATAAAAGCATTGTTTTTGTATCTTTTCAGATGCTAGATGCTTTACACAGAAATATTGGGTGCTCATTTCGAAGCAGATGCCAAGGGGAATCAGATGCTTTCTTATGTTTATACGAAAATAAGTACGTCAAAGTGATTATATGTGTATGTTTCAGTTTTGTGTTTAGCGTAAACCACAATAGCGCAGACATTCATGTACCAAAGATAAACACACAACCACACCCAACTAACTAACATAGAAAAACAGACAAGTAAGATACAAGAACACAGTAGGGCACCGCTTTAGACTCACAAGCACACAAACACACGCATCCCTATAAGCAGGAAGAAACAATCGTGTACCGCCTTAGCATTCCGGACGCCAAAATAAAGGGGAGCCACGAAAACTAACTCAAAGTAAAGGGGGAGTGGGGGGATGCAAAAAGGAGTGCAATTGCAAGGGGAAAGGGCGGAGGCGATAGGGCGAGCTAGGAGGAGGGAAAAACGCTTACAACAAACAAGACAACAAACGCAACAGACAATACAATCAGACAGAAAACCAGTTGAAAATAGGGGCACCGTCTTGGAACGGTCAGTAACCTACATAAAGGAAACTGGGGGTTTAAACGCGTTTAGGGCATGCCAACCTCGCACTTTCCCTATTTTCAACAAGTCAGATTACACAATGTAAATAAAATCCCCGCTGAGAAAGGCTCTAACATTAGCGCAAAAATACCAGATTAATTAAGTACACCAAAATGGGACCGTTAAATATAAAGATTTATAATTAAGGCAGTTTACCTCAGTAGCCCGTTATAAACGCTTTTCAATTTTAAATGGGGAATTAGCCAAAAAGAAAAAAAACAATGAATTTTTCATGTGTTAGTATGTAAGTGAGTTTTATTATAGTGACATTGTATATAACATATGTATAAAATCAATAGAAACAATTTACAACACCCGGCCACGTTGGGCCTATAAGTCACTTAAAAGATATATACTTATTTCTTACACTAAATCATCAAACTATTTATACAATTAAACTTATGCGTGATAAAGGATATATTCTGAACATATTTTGTTGGAAAAATAGCAAAATAGATGTTTTGCACAGAAACTAATAATACTGCCGACTTACAAATGCCCGAGCGTGATCAACTGTGTTAATCAGTATGTTGAAAGTTCAATCTGTTTAAATTCCATAACTAGTGTCACTCGCGAGCATTCAAGTTTGCAGTATTAAGGTAGTTCTGCACGTCTGATAAACCGGAAGTGATGGCGTAACGTCATTTATCCGGAAAACGTAGAATAAAGCCTGAATTCGGCGTACGGAAATTAAAATAATTTTATGATTTAATTGAAACCAGTGAGTAAATTTATTACAATGACACTGTTGCTATATTTCTAAAGTAAAAATATGATATTAAAACATATGACACATTAAAAAAATCAAAAAATGTCTTAAAATTAGCGTGAAATGTCCGGTTCACCTTGATCTTGGTCAAATACCTCAAAAATAAGCACACGGACCTATACATTTTATTTCACCAAATTATGGGTCATATGTTTATTTACAACTGTGAGAAGTTTCATCAAAATCTACATTGTAGAAAAATTTCTATTCGCGAAAATGTTATGAAAGTTATGATTTTCCCATTGACTCCTATTATGAAATATTGCTTGAGGTCCATATTTTTCAAATCAGTCTAGCAAATAATCAAGCACACGACCCTATCTTTTTTATTTGCTGAATTTTCTAGGTATATTTTGAAGTTTTGAAAAATCAGAGTTTAATCAAATTCTACATTGTAAAAAAAATTTCGATAAAACATGCAGAACTACCTTAATTAAACAAAAAGATATTCGTTTACAAATACCATTTGCATGTGTGATTGCACATACTGACTTTTAACCAAAGCCCATTTTAGATGTTACCTAACCCTATATAAATTAAATCGAGTCAGCATGTGCGTGACGTCCTTTGACAAATAAATATGCCGGAAACTAGTAGGATGCGTGATAATATCAGAGACAGTTGTAAAGAAAATCTATAATGGACGAGATTCCAGACCATTCACCAACCAACCAACAATACTTTGATTTCATATTGTCACCATTTACTTCTGTTTTGTAGTGTATGCAACATTGTTTTCAATTAAATAATACAGTCACTGAAAGGGTGTCTGTATGCACGAGAGGTCCAGAGAAAATGTCTCTAGAAATGATTAAAGGAACACCTTAGATGTAAAAAATTCGAGGGTGATGGTGTCGCATCATGGTGCGGTCCGAGAAAATCCAAGCTGGCCGCCAAAAATTAAAAACTTCCATTCTTTATTCCATGTGGCTATTTTCAGTGTATTTAATATTTAACTTTTGATTTTATCCTTGCTAAGTATTGACAACACATGCAACTACAAAAATAACCTCTCTTTTATAATAATGTCAGTAGTTTAGAAAAATCGCATTTTGTGTTAGTAAAAATAGCGAAAAATCTGGTATTGGTTTTAGTTTGTTATAGAATTTTAGTTTATAGGTAATACATCCATAAATGTGTGCTACGTTATGAAAACAGACTCCATTTCCGATATTTACTTACTCAGAATAACATATCTATACGTATATTGGCCAATAGAAATTTTTAGGAGCGGGAAATAGTAAAAATGAATATTTGTACTATTTCAGCGATCCAGACAATCGAGATACATTGACAGACCCACTTTCAGGCTTTTATAGACCTGGACCTTTGTGTACACAGTGTTCTCATCCCACAGACTTTTGCGACGGAGGCCTTTGTAGTAAATATATATTTCCTTGCTTAGTATATTGCAACACATATATTTAAAGCAGATTTCAAATAAAATAAAAATTAGCATTGTAAAGAAGATATAATTAAAGAAAATATCAGCAAAAACTTGTCAATGAATATCAGTAATTCTGCGGCTATTAACAATTAGCAGTAAACGAGCGTAAATAAAATGTTAGGACAGCTGTGGACGACACACTATAAACATTTTTTGTAATACCTTATATAGCATAGACAGTTCTACGGGTTATAAAGGTACAATAACATGAGATTGTATTGATTAAAAAAATTACTAAGACAAGTTTTACTGTTAACTGACTCAAAGAAAGTTATTTTCAGAGTTTTGCAATCACGTCTGCGTAGCAGATATATACATATAAAAAATAAAATTAATGAAAATGCAATATGTGATAAAGTCGAGATTTCCGCCTACTCTGTGAACAATTTTTTATCAATATATTTCTTATTACATCTTCAATTCCAGCAATACAGAGTGTTTTTTTTTCTATTTCAGCCTCTTGTGATAATACATTTGAAAATTGTGGTAAGTATTTGAACAATGTTAGAAGAAAGTTCTACGCGTTAACAGCTGTCAACTAAAATTTTGGTTTAACGCCGTATAAATTTGATGTAACCTAAATAAGATCTGTACAGTCACTGAAATATTTTTCTGATACCAGTTTTAGATAATTGTTTGCCAAGCTTGAATATCTACTTAATTTTAGCATGTAAATCAGTTCCAAATTTTTCGATGAATATTCCGGAAATCTGTGGGTGTTGGTAACCGAAAGCGTATGCAATTAGCCGATAATTACTTTTAAAACCCTGGTTCATCATTCCATTTGGGCAATACCAGTAGTTATTCCAAGGGGTATTCATTGAAAATTTACTTACTGGATAGCGAACAGTGCAGACCATGATCAGACTAATGTCCACGGAGATGTGCAGGCTGATCTTGGTCTGCACTGGCCGCAAAAGCAGAATCACTTGCCGCCAGCAGGTTAAAGGTTAAAAGTTTCACAAAATAATAGTGTTATTGCATATCTTATGAATTGCTTTTATGTTAAAATCTTTTTTGTGAAAGCAATCAAATTCTTTATGGCCTTCAAAGTTTGTGATTTTCTTCTGTCTGGTGTGGTCTTAAATTGATTAATCTTATAAAAGGGTTCTTGTTTTGTTAATATATCTTTATGACTCTCATAACATATCCCTTATCATTCTAAAGGTTTTCATAATTTCTGAAGTATAATTCAGGTAGTGTTTAAGATGTTGATACGTTAGAAGTATTGTTAAGAGTATTTACACAAGATTTTGTTAATGTAGAAAAATGGTTCGGTTTATACGGGCAACTATAGCGTTTTTTTTATATGTTTTTGGTATTGTACACGGAGTTAAAGGCAGGATTCCCAGTCATTTCTCTTTAAAAATATATTTGAGCCGCGCCAGGAGAAAATCAACATAATGGCTTTGCGACCAGCATGGATCCAGACCAGCCTGCGCATCCGCGCAGTCCGGTCAGGATCCATGCTGTTCGCTAACGGTTTCTCTAATTGCAATAGGCTTTGAAAGCGAACAGCATGGATCCTGACCAGACTGCGCGGATGCGTAGGCTGGTCTGGATCCATGCTGGTCGCAAAGCCACTATGTTGATTTTCTCATGGCACGGCTCATTTATTATAAAAAAAAATATATTATGCAGAATATTCAGAATAATTTATTGAAGTTCAATATTAAAATCAACTGAAAGGTATGAAGGCGATAATGCCTGCTGTTAAATATTATAAAAATAGAAGCAGTGTTTATAGCGCGGTAGAGACTGATTAATCCTATCCGTCATTTCAGATTGCAGGAAGACTTGTTACTCTGCTGGTATTGGATATGGATCTTTGAATCAGACAACCTGTTCTTGCACATGTCAGTACGGACAAGGATTAAATTGTGACGGTAACTTAACAAATCTTACTAAATTGCTTCTATGAAAGATTGAATATAAGGCCTCCGCTGAAAACCGGTAAATGTCGCTTGCTTCGGACTACGTTCTGACTGAGCTTGATTTATTTCAGTAAACAAACCATTCAATTGTCTTTGCAGTTTGGTGCTCTACGCAGACCTCATCCAATTTCTGAAGTTAAACATAAACGAATGTATGTAAGAAACATAGCAAGCAGTATTCGCAAGCATAATCATTTATTATATGCTTTCCAACAGTGATGGATTAACAAGCATTTCTGTTGTTTATATATGATGACGCGCCTTTTGTAATATTCGATTACCCTCATTCTCACAGTCCTGAAACTTTCGAACAAGTCATGCAGGGCTGGATTATCATTTATCAGTTTAAACTTTCTTGAAGTATTTTATCATTGAATATTTGAAGGAAACGCATTTCTGTGTTTTTATTTTATGCTTGCTGTCTGATTGGTTTCTTTTGTATATGTATTTCTATAAACAGGGAAATATGAGAGTTGAACGGAAAACCGCCATAAGTACGTTTTTATTTAAGATGAGTGAATACAGTCTTCCGTTCAAACCTCGATCTTTTTAATCACTTAAAACACTGATATAGGGTTTGAATTAGAGTAGAACAGCATTCCATGAAAGTGGCTCTTTGTGTTGGATATTTCTTCTTATTTAAGTTTGTCTGTTTTATTAGCTCACCTGAGCAGGTGAGCATTGCTCAGGTGAGTTTTTGTGATCGCTCGATGTCCGGCGTCTGTCTCTGTCGTCCGTCGTCTGTCAACATTAAGCTTGTGTATGCGATAGAGGCAGTATTTTTCAACTGATTTTCATGAAATTTTGTCAGAATGATTATCTTGATGAAATCTAGGCCGAATTCGAAAATGGGTCATCTGGGGTCAAAAACTAGGTCATAGGTCAAATCAAAGAAAAACCTTATGTATGCGATAGAGGCTGTATTTTTCAATTAATTTTCATGAAATTTTGTCAGAATGATTGCCTTGATAATATCTAGGCGAAGTTTGAAATTGGGTCATCTGGGTTTAAAAACTAGGCCACTAGGTCAAATCAAAGGAAAACCTTGTGTATGCGATAGAGGCTGTATTTTTTCAATTTATCTTCATGAAATTTGGTCGAAATGATTGCTTTGATAAAATCTAGGTTGAATTTGAATATGGGTCATATGGGGTCAAAAACTAGGTCACTAGGTCAAATTATTGAAACATTGTGTGTATGCGATAGAGGCTGTAGTTTTCAATTGATTTTCATGAAATTTGGTCAGAATGATTGCCTTGATGAAATCTCGGGTGATTTTGAATATGGTTCATCTGGGGTTAAAAAGTAGGTCACCAGTTCAAATCAAAGAAAAACCTTGTGTATGCGATAGAGACTGTATGTTTCAATTGATCTTCATGAATTTTGGTCAGAATGATTGCCTTGATGGAATCTAGGTCAAGTTAGAATATGGGTCAGCTATGGTCACAAACTAGGTCACATCAAAGAAAAACCTTGTGTATGCAATAGAGACTGTATTTCTCAAATGATCTTCATTAAATTTGATCAGAATGATAACCTTGATGAAATTAAGGTCAAATTTTAATATGGGTCATCTGGGGTCAAAAACTAGGTTGCTAGGCCAAATCGAATAAAAACATTTTGTATGTGATAGAGGCTGTATTTTTTCAATTGAGGTTGATGAAATTTGGTCAGAATGCTTGCCTTGATCAAATCTAGGTCAAGTTCGAATGTAGGTCATATTGGCTAGGTCAAATTGAAGAAAATACTTGTTTACACTTAAGATGCCACATTTTTGGTCCATTCTTAATGAAAATTGGTCAGAATATTTGTTTCCATGAAATCACTAGGTCAAACATGTTTACACTGTTATGGTGTGTTTCTCAGGTGAGCCACCTAGGGCCATCTTGGCCCTCTTGTTAAGGTAGTTCTGCATATTTGATAAACCGGAAATAATGGACTAATGTCGTTTAATACGGATAACGTAGAAGTCTGGACTCGGCAAACGGAAACGAAAATCATTTTATGAATTAATGACAACCCATGAGTAATTTCTATCTAGTGCTAACTTCTACCTATAAAATATGGTATCACAACGTTTGACACGTAAAATAATTCAAGATCATGTAATATGCGTTCACGGGCAGTTATCTAAATATACAATTTTACATTCTATTTCACCCTATTGTAGACTACAAACCGAGAGATTTCCTTAAAATCTACATTGTAGAGAAATTACTATTCGTGGAAATGTCACCAAAATTGTGATTTTTTCCATAGACTCCCATTATGAAAACGTGTAAGTCCATTTTTTGTTCAAATCAGCTGAGCAAAAAATCAAGCACATGATACTATTTTATTTGCCGATTTAAGTCTATTTTAAAGTTTGGAAAACGCGGGGTTAAATCAAATTTTATATTGTAGAAAATGATTGAGTCGCGCCGTGAGAAAACCAACATAGTGGCTTTGCGACCAGCATGGATCCAGACCAGCCTGCGCATGCGCGCAGTCTGGCCAGGATCCATGCTGTTCGCTTTCAAAGCCTATAGCATTTAGAAAAACCGTAAGCGAACAGCATGGATCCTGACCAGACTGCGCGGATGCGCAGGCTGGTCTGGATCCATGCTGGTCGCAAAGCCACTGTGTTGGTTTTCTCATGGTGCGGCTCAATTGATCTTAACGTATAAAACTGTCTTAACTGGCGGTGTCTAATTCATATGAAAAGCAGGGTTGTCTATACTCGCATAATTTATCAGCAAGTGCCCTTACGGGCGGATGGACCCTTATTAAACTTAAATAAGAAGAAGAAGGTGTCTAATTCATAATGAAAGCAAGAGTTAGTTTGTCTCATTCGGCATTAATTTTTGATCAGGCAAGTACGAATACAGGGGAAGCTGGATTTTATTACAAGTTGTTGTCAAATGAAGTATATTTTGCTACATATTATAAATATTTAATTATTAAAAAAAATCTTCACTACTTTCTTAATCTAGAGCCATGTGCAAACGAAGCTGCAGACCATTTTGTAGATTATGACATCTGTACGACGGTTACTCCTGAAGATTGTCAAGAACCCTTTGTCCAAGAGTACTGTTCATCATCGTGTAACAGATGTGGTGAGAACTATTTATCAGTAAATTCCCCAGTAGAATATTTTTGTGACTTTTTAACCTTAATTCTTTGCAAATTTGAACAAATACAAGCATCCCATTAACTGTTACTGAAATGAAATAGGAAAATAAATTCAAACTATATAACTAGAGATTGTTTTCACGAAATACGCATGTTTCCCACCACTTACCATAAGGAAATTGTAAAATGCTACATATTAAGGGCCATAACTCCAAGGAAAATCTCTAAACAATAAAATTGCAATTGTGTACACAACTAGCTTTGCAGTGGTAAATTCTGTAAAGTTTGATGGAATTCTAACCACAGAAGTAGCACAGATCAAAGAATTTGACAAATCAAGGGAACTTACTTCGCTGAAAATCATTTAATCAGAACAGATAGATAAATGCGTTTCACGCTAATAGGTGAAATTCAGTTTAACTGTTTACCAAAAGTAATGTAAACACTGTAAAATGTGGCAAACTCTGCTAGAAGTCACTTCACCGGAACATGCCGACGATATGCATATCTAGGCTTGGCACTGATAACTCCTGTAAGATTTGGTGGAATTCCACCGAATAATAAATGTGAAGTGGCCAAAACATCATCGAATGATATAAACCAAGGTCCATAACTCCGCTGAAAATCATTGAAACGGAAAATGTCGATATTTTGCACGACGAGCACTAGTAAGGTTTGGTGTAAATCTTGTCAATAATGTAAGAGAAGTGGGCGAAACATCCTAACATTTGATGTATCAAGGGCCATAACTCCGCTGAAAATCATCCAACCGGAAAATGCCGACGATATGCAAAACTAGCGTTGGCAGCAATCACTTGTGAAGTTCGGTATTAATTCGTCCAGTGGTGATGAAGGAGTTGCTGGACAAGCTGCAGAAAGACAGGCAGACTGACAGACAACACTGAATTGATTTTTCTGTCATTGTATCTACTGACAAATTATTGTCAGAACGATAGCTGAGTTGATCAATATGAAGTTTAAAATATAAACCTTATTATTTTTATCTTCTTGATTGACATTTTATCTAAATTATAAGTACCTTTTCTATTTCAGTTAGCATGCCAGAATTTTAAAAAGCGGATTGCAATAACTATGAACTACAAACAACAGGCAAAGCGCTGCATAAAGAGTATTATGGTATAATGCGCGACAAGTTAGTCATAATATATGAATCAATGTCACTAAAATCATATGTAAATTTGAAACATAAACATAAATTCGTATCAAAATACCTCTCAACTGGGACTTTGAATATCAAGTCTTTGATATCAAGAATGTAGGCATTGCTTCTGCCAGTGTCAATTCTCGAAATTCATGATGCTTTATTGATTGGTTGTGCTAAAAAGTTGCATTTTAATATTTTTGTTGTGTAAAATTACGTCAGGTGTTAGGCCAATGACGCTGTTTAGTTTAACCGTAAGCACTAGGTACTAAACCATAAGAAAAGACAGTCAACGTGTACAAGTTCAGAAAAAAAGTCTCCAGGAGGAAATGCTTCTCAAAAAGACAGACAGCTAGCAAATTTGACACAAATGGATACATAAACTGCTACAGGGCTTGGTTTTGATCAGGCTGTGTTCTTAGAACAAGTTTGCTATAGGACCCCCTGTTTTTTTAAAGGGGCTATCAAGTAGGAAAACCAGAATCACATAATGAAAGCGTGGTGGTGTATATATCACGGTGTATATATCACATCGTCAATACTGCGCGTTTTATTACCAGTTATGCTAAATAGTCACGAATGCCAACTTTCATTATTACCATATTAAAAATAACCTTAACGTTTATTTGTATTACTTTTCATGGGACCATTTGTATTTATGGAAATGGTGGTAATGTTACAGGACATACTATGTGTGATGTTATAATGAATTACTACTGATTACTTGAAATTCTGTTGCACATGTCCTACTTGTGTTCACATATTTATCTCCTATCGTTATTGTGTTGCTGCTGGCAATTTGTGAATAAGCTGTTGTGTTTAATGAAGTAGAATTAAATGCCGCGACTAACATATCTTTACGCAGATGTCGTGCTGAAATACAACGCCCATATAGTTAAACTACTACAAACTTACATTTTTTGTATTTGTATGCGTTCGGGAATAATGTTCGTACCTTTTGCTATGTCAATCCGCTCAATCAGATTATAACAAAAATACATGTATATAATAAATTTTTATTTTATGTTTGAAATTTCAATTCACTTATTTATTTTGTCGGGTTTAACGTGGCACCGACACAATTTTAGGTCATATGGCGACGTTCCAACTTTGGTGGTAGAGGAAGACCCCAGGTGCCCCTCGGTGCATTATTTCATCACGAACGGGCACCTGGGTAGAACCACCGACCTTCCGTAAGCCAGCTGGATGGCTTCCTCCGAAGAGGAATTCAACGCCCCGAGTGAGGCCCGAACCCACATCGGCAAGTGATTTGAAGTCAGCGACATTAATCACCCGGCCACGGGGACCCTTGACATTTCAAATCCAAGAAAACGACACGCATGTGAATAAAATGCCTAGTCTGGTCCGTAAATTCTTATTCTTGCTCTTGTTAAATGCAAAGTTACAAAAGCATCATACTGAAATTATTGTTAGAAACAATCATATGTTACTCATATGGTACTTTTTATGTAGAATCGTTCTTGTTTTCTCTATAAACATAGGCAATAGGTCTTATTGCAAATATCTTTGTGACTGATATAGATTTGTGTGTGTGTGTGTTCTTTTTTTATTTTGTGTCTGGGCGGGATGACCGTCGGTAATGATGTTTGTGAAGGCGTAAAGACGTTATTGCCGTTTTTCATAGACACAACATGTTACCTTTAAACGAAAAGGTGCATCATTGTATAATAAATTAAAAAGTAATGGTTTTATCAAGGTTTTAATTGTTAATTGTTAAATGAAAAAGCTGGTATTTTCTCTATTTTTCTATCTAATCACTTTTTCTCGCAATATGTTGATTAAACAGAAATATTACATGTTGTTAAAGAAAGGTATTATTTACAAATAAAGGTTTAGTTTCTTATTAGTATTTTGTTATTTGTCTGATTTCCCTATTCAGACTTTGAAATAACACCATCAGGTTAATCAGGAAATGGGTTAGATGATTTATATTAAAAACACAACGTTTGCTTTAGGATGACATCAATTCTGAAAGTGTCTTAAACGTTTCAAAACTTGTGTTTCACTTCCTTAACGGCAATGGCATGCCTTTTAACTTAGTGGTTTTTAGCACGTAATTGCAAATACAGGCCTTAGAGAATTAGTAATTAAATAAGGCACGTCGTTAGTGTTACGCAATATTTGAAGAGTTCCCGACAGCTTAAATTAATATGGTATATTGTCACAAATTGACATACGGGCCTTATTTTATCTGAAGTGTAAATGCAGGTATTGCATCATCTTTTTGTAAATTTTTGAGTTATTGAGGTAAATGTCAGATTTCACGCATGAAATACCTCTCATGTTTTTCTGTATTTCATAACTTAAATTTCCATGTAAATTTCATTAAATTCTGTTCAGTAATAAGAAAGTTGATATTTTATAAACTTCAGTAATTTATGTTTTATCCCCAAAACCACTATAATGGGCCTCAAATTGTCAATTTAAATTCGCGCCAAAGTAGTTAGATTCCCCGGCTATATCGTGAATCCCGTGAAAATGACAATAGTCATAGCTCACGGCTTAGCCGTGAATCCCATGAAATTTAGTATTTGGCGGGACATTATCCTTTAAATAGACTGGACTAGATATGCCTTGCGCACACCACCTTACGACTTTATAGACGAATCTATGTCTGAATTATTTTCTTGCTAGAAATTTATGCTCGATCGAGGTAAGAAATTTATTTGTTAGATTTTTGTATGATTTTTGCATTACGATTTTTATTTGGTAAATTTTTGTTCATTCTACAGAATTCTGTAACATTTACTTTTCGGCATATGATTTTAGCTAGTTTCGGTATGTCAGGATGATTTATTAAATTTTTCAGACTTCTGTAAATTATTTAGAAAGAGGAGTCTAAATGTTTCATTTATATAAGATGTAAAATTTGTACTGAAATTTGTATCGTGATAATTGTAAAGCACTGTTTCAAAAACTTATGTCAAACATTTTGTTAATTATGGAACGCCATTACTGCATTGTATTGTTATGTATAAATCTATATGGCAAGTCTAGTGCCATGTTTGTAATATATTATTGTAATTTGTAATTGTGTGCCAGTCTATAGCACATCTAATTAATGTCCGTTGTAGTGTATGGCATTAGATATTATATGGATGCCAACTCTCATATAACGTTTGATTTACATTGAATTTTGTTAATTTGTAGTTGTTAAAAATGGCTGCAGTTTATCATTTCCATTACTATAATGTTTCATCATATACTTTTCATATCTTTTTCATACTTTAACTTTAGTCTTTTAAGTAAGTAATCTTTGTAATAATGGAAGTAATAAGTGACGTATTTTAATCATGTGACGTATGAACTTAGTAGCACATATGTTTTGTATAAGTAGCACGTATTATTTATGGGAGCCTACGGAGGTATGGTGTACCCAAAGGAGCAGTTTTATGCCCTGACTTATTTGTTTTGCTATGGTGCTTACCATATGTTATATATTTTAGCTTCTTCCGCCAGACGATTTTACCTGGTGATGTCATAACCCGGAAGTACAATGCCCGAGGTTCACTTGTCTTCACTCGCCTGGATGTGATATTCCCAGCGCAGAGCTTTCGTCCCATGGTTGTGCCGTAAACCGCAAAGACGATGATTTTTGTTATCCTCTGAAGTCAGCTGAGGGATGCAATCACCTACCACCATAGGGAGCCAACACGGAATCAACGTATTCACGGTTTAAAGGGACTGAATTTAGAAATCTGTTTTGTTTGTGCTACTTAAAGTTCACAATTGAATTAAAGAACTGTGTCACGTCAGATTAGAATGGAATTTAAGAACTTTTGTATCTAGAGATACTGAACTTTCTTTTTTTTTTCTTTCTTCTAATCAGTTTTTTTTTCTTTTCATATCTATTCATTGTTAATAATCATCTTATGTAAATAAATTTGTAAATATTGTAAAGGGTGTTGATTTGTTCTGATGGTTACTGTCGCCGGTACGGCCATTCCTGTCACATATATCAAATATTGACATTAACGAACCTTTTAACACATACACAGAATAAAATGACGCCAAAAAGGACTACACCTATCAATGGCTCCAAATAACCGGTTATTGGGCATGCTTCAACCTAATGGCACGGGTATAGGCGGTGGTTATCGCCAAAATAAGTGTATATACAATACATACATTAACAAGTCGGTCAGTGCAGTGTACTTCAACGCCGTCTTGTCTACAATTTCATTCCGTCTAATAAATTTGCATTCAACGCACTGTTGAAACCTTCATGCGGCTCATTTTGACATAAAGTGATTCATTGAAACACTTGTTGCGTTTTCATCGTAATATGAAATCATCCGACAAAACATGATACCATGCAGCTCAATGTGAATCCGTTTAATACAACATGAGTACGTGCAGTGCAAATTGAAATGGTTTATTACAACATGACGCCGTCCAATGCATACTGAAACCGCTTTGCGCAGCGCATAAAAACTCCAGTGTAAAGATGTTTTATGCGTGCAGTGTAAAATGAAACAATTATAACATAGATGTAAATACAAAGGAATGTTCATGCATCGAATGCACCTTAGCTTTTCTTATAAGACAAATTATTGAAACATATGATCTCCTTTACTGTAAATATCGTTAAAAAGGTTGGGAACATCTTCCGATCTGGGTACATTACCTCGATCGGGGTGTCTTACGGGTGTGTCTTACATCAGTGAACAATTTTATCTATTTCTGCTTTTGTTAAAAAATCTGAGTTTTAATTCGGGATAATCTCAATATATTGTTGATACTTTATTTCTTACAAAGTTGTCAAAGTTAATAAAAAATACCCAACATATTGTACTTTTCCATTGTTCTTAAAGTACCCCGAAACATACTAAGGGAGATGGAATTATCAGACTATTTTGCCACAACATACAAGAGATTGAGCGATTTATATGTAACGTCAACCAAACGATATTGTTACAATGTAATGATAAGTTATGGGCGGGGGTACCGCCAAAATTAGTAAATATAAACTCCTTCCATTAACAAGTCAGTGAGTGCAGTGCATTTCAACGCCGTCTAGTCTTAAACTCCATCCCGTCCAGTTTTATTTGCATTCAACACATTGTATTTTGAAAACCTTTTGCAGCTCATTAAAACTTCATGCCGCTCATTGAAACATGAAACATGAAACGATGCATTGAAAAAATGTGCGATGTACCGTAATATGATCTCATCCTACAAAACATGCAGCTCAGTGTGAAGCCGTTTAATAAAATCTGTTTAAAGATCCATTGGAAGCAAAGAATGCAACCAAGAAGCATAATAGGAGACTCGGTTTGATGGAGTCTGTTCATGATAGATAATGAAATGTGCAACACCTCTCACGCGCCCTAGCACCGGCTTAAGCGGAACTCTATTACACATATGTTGACTGGACTCCATGACCCCAAAGGACCAGAAAATATAACAACACTGAATTCTGAGAGCGTACAGTGTAAACTGAAATGATTTATTACAACTTACTGGTGGTTACTGAAATACCAGCTTAAATAAAAAAACTAAGCCATTTCGAGTCGCTGACACCTGAATCCATTTTACGAACAGTTCAGCTAAAAACGATATTCCTCTTATTGACAGTTCCTTTATTCTTAGTAATTTTTGTTGGTTTGTTTTTTATCAAAAGTTGGGGGGAAGGGGTGGGGGGTGGGGGGCAAATAATATGATAGCCCTAACCCACCCCTAAAAATTGGGGTGTGGTGCGCTCGAAAAAAAAAAAAAATAGGAGACAACAGTACAAATAATTAGACATGGCGTTTTTTAGGCAGGTAGGCTTACATTTGTTATATTATAGGCAAGCGTTCAAATTTGCACCTGAAATGTGAACGTACAAATAAAATATCGTGCAAATTCAACTCATCCCAGTAATTGTACAAAATTATCAAACAAAATAATTATATTGCATGACAAACGCTTGTTATAACGCTGGGATCATTCAGTTTCTTTTAAAATAACAACAACAACAAACTTTATTAGCAATATCGACATAACATGTCTTTGGCTAATGAACAGATATAACTATAATAAATAACTAGATCTACATGCACATGAGTAAACATTACAATTATATGTATAATAAAAGAAATTCGTATCAATGGTCATAACTATAACGTTTCTGCCCTTAATTTATATGACTCGTTGATAAATTTACAAATATTTATTACAGTTTTTCTTTTTCTTGACCTCATTAATCTGTTGAATTTCTGCATAGTAGGCCATGAAAGATGTGGTATGTATTTTGATCGAATATTAGAATATTTGCAGCAAGTCATTAAAAAGTGATATTCTGATTCTACGACACTATGATTACAATTTCTACAAATTCTATTTGCTCTATCAGTACCAACATGTCTTCCTGTTTCTATAGCCAGGCTGTGTGCTGAAAGACGAAAACATGTAAGCAACTTTCTGAGATAGTCATTTTCTACAATATCAAGATAAGGCTCATATCTAAATTCGGTTTTGAATTCTGAATAATAATCAAGTTTTGCCATATTGTTGATATCAAAGTGCCATTTTTGCTTAAATTGGTCTCGGAGACGATTCTGTAACATAGGAAAATAATTTATATTTTCATTAATGTTGTTCCATAAATTGCTAAAACCTAAGTCATTCAATAATGATTTAACATGTTTAACCACATTTAAACATTTTTGGGAGTCAATATTATTACACTGCATAGTAAAAACATGGTACATAAGTGATTTTTTATTATTCGTCAGTTTCAGCCATTACTTCAAAACTCTTTACTTACATAGTATAGACAAAGAATATCTTCCTTATTCACCAAGAACAGCCATATTAGGAGTTTGGGGTTTAACCCCAAGTATTTTTTTGCAAAATTTCAAGTGAACCCTGTCTATAGATTTGGTATCATATACACCCCATATCTCTGAGCAGTAGAATAAAATTGGTTCAACCATGCGATCAAATAATAAAAGCTTAGTTTTCAAATCAAATTTAAGTCTAGAAAAGATTGAATATAAACCATTTATTGCCTTGAGGGACTGGTCGGACAAAGATTTAATTGCCTCCACCATTGATCCATTACTGCTAAACTTTACCCTGAGGTAACAAAAAGAGTCTACGATCTCTAACGGTTCATTATTAATACGTCATTGATATTTTTTTCTACTTTTCTTCGTTTTCTAAAAATACATATTTTTGTTTTATTAATATTGATCTTTAATCCCCATTTAACAGCATATATATATAAACTATCTAATTGAGCTTGGAGGCTTTGTTTGTTCGTAGTAAAAAGGACCATGTCGTCTGCAAATAACAACATATAGATACAAAGGTGAATTAAATCAGTTTCAGTCAGGGAATTAAAATCAAGGTTTGATGTTACATCGTTAACGAAAAGAATAAAAAGTATCGGCGAGAGTGGTTCCCCCTGTTTCAAGCCAAGTGACACCTCGAAAAAGTCAGACATATTTGAGAAAACCTTAATACAGGCTGATACATGTTCATAAACTGATGTTAACATTTTAATCATTTTACTACTCACGCCAATGCCAAGTAGTTTATACCACAATATTTCTCTGTCGATAGTATCAAAGGCCTTTTCATAATCTATAAAGGCACAATATAGTGTTTCATTGGTTGACAAAAGTTTCTGAATAATACTGTGGAGGATGAATACACAGTCAGAAGTACTTCTATTATTACGAAATCCAAACTGGACATCACTGAGTATAGATTGACTCTCACACCAGTTATTTAGTCTGCCACGTAAAGTAAGAGAAAAAATCTTTGCCATTGTACTTATAAGGGATATGCCTCTATAATTATTGTGGTCAGACTTGTCACCTTTTTTATGGATTGGCACAATAATACTTTTTGTCCAACACAGTGGGTAAACACCATCATTAAATATCTTGTTAAAAATTGAAAGTAAAGTAAAAATGGAGTTATAAAACCTTTGGCATCAATAAAAAAGTCTGATATTATTAAATCACAACCGGATGCCTTATTTCTTGACAAAGAAGAAATTGCTTTATTTATTTCACCCTCCTCTATAGGTTTATCTAGGCATTGTATTTCTACGAGATTATCTATATCATTAGACATATTAGGGATGAAATTACTCTCAACCTTTCTCTTAAGAATTTCAGAAAAATATGAAGCAAACTGGGCTGCATCAATTTGTGATGATTTTGCATTTTTTCAAATTTCTGTATGTGTTGACTTTGCTCCAAAATTGTTTTGGGGAATTTTTGCTCAAGTCGTAAAAATTTCTTTTTTCTTTCGAGAAATATTTAAATTTGGCTTTTCTTTTGGCGTCAGAGAAATGTTTTCTACTTTCTAAAAATGCAAACTTATTGACTACAGAAGAGTCTAACTTGAATTTTCTCTTGGCATTAAAAAATCTTGCCTTAGCACTCTGCAGTTATCATCAAACCATTTACTTTTACGCTTATTTGTTTTTGGTCTTACTTTAAAAGTTTTTCCAAATACCTTATTTGTACATTCATATATGGTTTCAGTAAATGAAGTTATATTAGAGTCAAGGTCACCCACATCATTTACAATATTGTAAGTGATGTTTTCAAATACATCTCTGCTCCTCTCTAATACATTTGTTAATTGATCTTTAATGCTAGCGTCCCATACAATTTTAGTGCTTTGAACACATTTATTATCTAACGGTGTGCACAGGTTATTTTGACATATAATATCAAAAGATATAGGACAATGGTCAGAGTATTCATTCATATCTAAAATTGACATATTCGAAATATTCTCAAAATTTCGGTAATTGGTGATTAAATAATCCACTACACTAGAACCAGTTCTGTTCCTGTTTAAGCAGTGATACGTAAACTCTCTCTTTTAAAATAAAAAAAAGAAGTTTTATGACATATTGTCCAAGTTATGATGATACTTTTCCGAATCATTAAAGTCAGTTTTCTCTCTTTTGTTGTAATTAGTGAACAAATAATTACTTATATAACTGTAAAAATATATAATTATTATGGAAATCACGTAAATATAATTACTTATAACATAACATAACATAACATAACATTACATGTTAAATATTAACGCGACAAGAAAATTTTACACATAATTACTAAGGATGTAGGATCGTTTTTTCTAACTCCCAAGATTTATTTTCATACCCTGTGAACTTGCTAAGCAATGGCTTCTAAAACAAACAAGAGAAGAAAAAGCACAGGTCATCCAACTCGTTTTAATTTTATAGGGCATTTTTCTTACCAACTGTTTAAACTTTTCTGAGATTTGGTAAAATTGAAAAATTGATGGTACTTTATAAATATATAATATATCCCGCTTAATGTTATAGGATTTCTGGACTTACAAAATACTATGAATACAAGGTTATATCAATATTATATAAGCATAAATGTCACTAACAAATCTCATCATTTTTTTACATGTTGACATAATTACCCACCCATTTTTTTTCAATGGAAAAACGTATTTAAATCTACCAAACAACCGGACGTTAAGATTTTAAAAAATATTTTGCAGCTTTAATTACACACAAATATGCTTCAAAATAGAAAGAAAAAAGTTGGGGTCACCGTGCATCTAAGAGATTTATTTAGAAAAAAAACCCTTTAAAAACTAATGAATTTTGATATTTTTAGTTCTTTTTGTTTTACATGAAACTTATATTTCCTTGGTAATACGAAGTGTTATGTTGAGAACTTTTATTTCAATTATAGCTTATCACTATATATATGAGTCAGGAAAAAAATCAGAACCAAATCTGTGCATGTAGGTATCTAAAAATTAACGACCCCTACCCCATTGTAAATAAAATCTGGAAAGTAGATCCCTCGGAAGCACCGAAGTCTTATATTAATTTTAGGTAAATGCCAGTCAAATAAGGGTGTTTTTTCGCAAGAAGTAGAATCTATTTGGTTAAATGATACATAATTAGCAAAATTTTAATAATTCAGCATTAATTCTTGGTAACAATTTTGTAAGAAAGAAATATTCAAAGAAACTTTTTTTAAAAAAAAAATGTCGGATATCCTGAAAAAAAAACCGCTCGTACATCCATCACGTTGTAATATTCTATGTTGTTAAACAAAATATCAGTAAATGTAGGCGACCGCCGAAATAAATACTTGTAACAGCCTACGACGGCAGTTGAAAAATTGTGTAACTAGTATTGTCCCTGCTTTGTTGATGTTTGGCCACATAAGGATTACTGCAAGTAATGGACCGAAAGTAGTACGTGCATAATTACGGTATATATGTACTTTTCATTATAGTGGTTACTTATGCCATATAACTTCAAGATCTGACAAGGTGCAATAAGTTGTCCGCCAGAAAAGATTTTGTGCACACACAAACACATCTAATGACTTCTAAGTGTGACCTTGACCTCTGACCTAGGGGTCTGGATATTGCCTGTCCTCTTTTTAATGCAATTATGCTGGCTCGCCTCGGCGAGACAGTATTACCGAGAATTTTACTATGAAAACTACCCAAAACGCCGAACATTTCAATTTCTGGACCCAGTTTTCCCCCTTCAATTACTAAGGGTAAGCCAGCAACCTAAAACAAAATGTCGGTTCGTTTATGAAAAATGACCAATCGAAAGCTGGCTTACAAAAGCCATAGTGCCCAACTAGGCCGCTGCCATCTTTAATGAACAAAAAGAGCTAAATGACACGCAAAGGACCAATATCGCAAGTAAAATAATTTGCATCAATCACTTTCCCTATTTCACAAACCAGCTCAACAGTTAGGGACACTTCGGGTAACTAAGCCGGTTGAGCAGTTGGACGCTTGTGTATTTAAAACGAATGCTATTAGGATATCGTAACACTGGAAATATTTCAGGGAATGGGTATATATTTATATTTATTTTAGGCAGAATGATTCAGGTTGCTTCTTTGGTGGTAATATTGAGTGATGACAAAATTTGCATCGGGACTATGTGGATGTTTCGAACGTCTTCACATTGGGCTGCATGACATAAAGTATTTATACACCGCTTCGTATAACACAAAGCTATGGTGGCATAAAACTGCCACCACTTAGCTATTAGTTTTCATGGAAACTTTCGCGAACATGAAGGAAATTTTCACGTTAAAAATGGAGGATTTCATGAAAACAGAAACATATCATGAAGACTAGTTAAAATGGCATTATGCGCATCTTACTGCACATGGTGTGTTTTTGGTGAATGTTTTATAAATACAATTTTCGGTTGCTGTACATTTAAATGTGTTAATTAATGATAATGCCACATAAGTATTTGAAGATGATGCTTTAGAAATAAAGAAATCGGACGAATAACATAATTGTTCTTTTTTCAATCTTCTACGCAGTGATCTCCCTTACCTATATGTAGAGATTTCAGAAGTTGAAGGGAAGCAACTCCTACATGCAGTTTGACTTTTCTTAAAAAGACTGCCGCCCCAGTCAAAATAAGAAAAGTCATATTTAAAATACTATTGTTTCGTACTGGTACCAAGAAGAGTTTGGTATAATGGATTAAAATCCATGATTTCCTTCACCCTTTTTACACACACATCTATTTCAGCTGGATATTTACTTGAAAAATGCGCATAATTCCTCTTTAAATATCTTAACACGAAATTATGCTAGTTAGTGCCCTGAACTGACACCACTTGAGGAAAGTTTTCATGAACATTTTCGCGAAAATAGTATCGGTTTTCATGCAACCAGATACATTTTCATATTTGCTAGATTAGCTCAGTTGGTAGAGTACCTGACTTGCAAGCAGGGGCCGTTGGTTCGAGTCTTTCACTGGGCAGATATTTTCTCCTATAAATACATTGGCGATGAGGTAAATTGGAAAGTGCGGGCTACAGTGGCCGATTTCACTGTAAAGGAAGGCATGCATTTTGCAGGGCTATACTCTGTGGAAAGCTCAACAGTTGATGCCCCGCTCTCGATTCCACTATAAGGTTAATCCTTCAAAGTTAAAGTATGGAAGAGTGAAGTAATTCGAGGCTTCTGAGTAATCAGGAGTCCGGTAAGCTCAGTTGGTAGAGCACCTGACTTGCAAGTAGGGCTCGTGGGTTTGAGTCCTACACATGGCTAAAAATACAACAGTAATTTTAGTTGGAGCTGGGGCGCGAACTCACAACCACTTGCTTCGTAATCAGACAGTGTTACCACTGAACCGCTCTCATGAATATCTATATATCGACTCAAATATTTCACCTTTTAGTATAAAATATCACGAAAAATTGGCTGGTTTAATGAAACTTTATCTGGTATGTTGTGGCAGTTTAAAGCAATAACTAGTACGAACTCATTTTGCGTCGAACATCTTCACATTGGACAACACGGCACCATAACTTGTCGAACGGTTTCACAACACAAACTAGTCTGCTTTTATTCATAATTTTAACTTCCCGACCGCAAGAATATGTAGCAATAGGAAATTCAAACTACGACAGAAATAAAGCACGCTTACAACAAAATATATATGTATGCAAAGATAGTTTGGATCAAATGAGGCAATGAGTGGATTATTTGTTTCATTTAATACTAAATGCTCTTGTTAAGGCGGCAGTAGATAGAAAATTTTCAACTTAAAATAAACTTGATTAGTACTGGAAACATATTTACATATGATACTAATAAAAGTATATGCGTATTAATTCTAAAATACAATCGTTCTGTCGCGGACTTATACTACCGCGATCACCGTGGCCATGTGGTTTAGGCGTCTACCTCGGGATCGGGAGGTCGAAGGTTCAAGCCCTATGGAGAGCGAGTTCGTCCGGGGGATGTTTGTCATGGGACTCGTTTCGTGAGCTGCGAGCTAGTTAAATAAATGGCTACAGACTTCTATCCGCCTGGCGCCTGGCATAGTCGTAGGAGTTGGGAGGTAATTGGTACGCACAATAAGTGTCTCGTAAGCCTGGCCCTTTCAATAGGGGTGACACTTTAATAAAAAAGACCTTTACCTTTTATACTACGCCTAATGTCAAGCCATATTTCAATACAAAACAAAAGCACCGAAACATTTTGCATGCGACATCTGTCATGGTAATAAATGCGTGATAAACTGTAGGGAAATCAATTTGTAAAGAATGTGACGAGCTACATCTACAAAGGTGCATCATTTGCATGTAAATCATTTCAGGATGTGCATGTAACATAATTATCCATTGTAAATGACTTCTAAATATAAAGACGTGCAGTGATTCATAATGTGAGCCGCTTGAAGAATTTGTTGTCGCATAAATGCGCCATGGGATTAAGATTACGCCAAATGCGATGTTGATTGATTGCGATCAAGTAGTATTGCTTGAACACAATTAAATTCTCTTTAAATATGGTATAAATTATATAATGAACGTATCCAGTACCGTAATCAAGTTGTTTTTGATGGGTTTAAAGTCGCACCGAAACAATTATAGATCATATGGCGACTTTCCGGTTTAATATTTCATGCATTATTGCATCACAGCGGCACCTGGGTAGACCCAACAACCTTGCATAAGGCAGCTGGATGGCTTCCTCACATAAAGAATTCAACGCCCCAAGTGAGACTCGAACCATCATTGATGAGGATCAAGTGATTTGAAGTCGGCGACCTTAACCACTCGGCCACGGAGGCCCCGTAATATGATCGTTATTGACGTTTGTTGTTTTCGATCACGCTTCTTATATATGACTTTTTATTTTATCAAAGAAATAAGCTTCAGACTGCAGTTTTGATTTTCATCTGCGGTACAGCAGGATCTTCGAGTTGTGCAGGTCTATTTGATTAAATATCTTTAGAAAAGTTTCATTAAATTTTCAAAGTAACATTCAGTAAAACGCGTAAATCTAGCTTTTTGTTGCAGTTGTATTATTACACATCACATCAATCATTACTTATTGTAACAATATATCGACATAATGTTGCTGCGTTATAATCGTCTAACATCTTTTACTAACATTAAATAGTTTTAGTAAAATTTGAAAAGTTACACTCCAAAGCAACGATTGAATTTTTTATTTTTCTCATATTTGAAAACGCAATTATCTTATTTTTCCGTTATTAGACTGCCGGTAAGAGTCACTAGAGCTGTTGCGATATCCGCGGCGTCGGCCTTGTCAACAAACCTCAGCAAGTTCTTGCCATATTGGGACATAATAAAATTTTCTTGGCTCAGAAAATACACGTCACATGGAACTTCGTATACTTGTTGGTCATGGCAATACCAACTGAATTACATAAGTTCTATAGCCCTTACTTTAATTTCGATGAACACTGAAATTGTTTTGATAAACCTTATAAGTACTAGTATGCGCCTTTTCTGGCATAACCATTCTTTTAATATTTTAAGCAAAATTCTGTTTGCGACTGTCAACACGTCAGTATCTCAGTAATCACACCAGACACCTGAATGAATCTTCTTCGCCATGATATAATATATACTATCAATTGAGTGACTACAGTTCATAGCGCTTGCTATCATTTTTGAGGATATTATTGCTCTTTTTGTACTTAAGAAGTTTTACAAAATTTTAATTGCGATTGTCTCAGTAACTATACATCGCATCTGAGTGAGACTGAGGTTTCATACTTCTTGCTGACATTTTAGCGAAGTTGTGTCTCTTTTTGTGTTTAGCCACTTTTTAAACAAAATTCTGTTTTGGATTGTCAAATAGTAAGTTTTCCAATAACTACACATCATTTGTCAATGATATTTAATAACTATCTTTGCCGTCCCAAGTCCAACAGCATTAGTATGAACTGTTCATTTCTTTTTGACAATTTGTTTCTCTTAATACGTTTTTAATAAAACTTATATCGGAATCTTTGGTTTTTATTGCCTTTCTTGAGTATATTCTCAGACTGGTATTCTCTTGTAGCGTAATGGCCTCTAAAAGCCACATGGCACCAGTGTTACCAGACTTGTAAAACCTGTGGTAGAACTTTCACACACATATATAAGATTGAAGACACAAAAGTTCGTTTCTGATGTTTATTTAATTTCAGGTAGTTAAAGAAAGTCTTTTAGTACTAGTAATTTCATTGTCTGTGTCCATCTTTCAAATAATATTTAGTTACTATAAAATGTTAAGAATTAATTGTATATATCCTGAAGATGTCTTTCATGAAATCCACATAATATTTTTCGAAATTAACCTAATGAGGCATAATGGTATTTTTGACTTACGTTGGCAGAACAACGGTTGGTGGCTCTGCCGCCTCGCCTCCCTGAATGTCTAGTATATAGACCTTTTATATGCACCGGCCAGACTGTTGATTACCAAATTAAGATGTAGTTTTCCCGGTGTTATGTCCTAACCTGCCCAGAGCTAAGCTAACTTGTCAGTTTTATATTTCAACAATTTTAAAAGGTCAAGAGTTTCCGGTGAAAGCCTTTAACTAATTTTGAATGAATATATACTATCCAAGACATTGAATAATTTAGTCTTTTAAAACAATAGCCTAGCCCCTTTTTATGAAATTAAATTAAACGTTATTATTTTTACCAAAAGTAAAAAAAAAAACAATGAAAAAAAAAAAAGGAAAAGGTATTTTACTATCCTCGAAAACTTTTGAATGTTATGAATTGTAATGCAAAAATAGGTGTTTGAACACATATGCTTGTTTCTTATAGGTAATATCAGACGTTTTTGCTGACAAATATACAGATGTAAAACAAAAATTGATGGACATAGAGCCAACAACAACAAAAAACGTGATGGGTAAATATTTGAAATGGAAATACATGTACATAAAATTCCACGCGACTATTTAATCTGCTGTGTTTCGTCGTTGCCCAGTGGTATTACGTGCAGACATCGTCATGTTGTAGGCTGTGTCATCAATCGGCATGTATTGTGTAACCTCATCGGTGAAATATTATATACTGAAATTGACTAAAAGTATGATCAGCAAATGACATGTTGTTATTGAATTTCGACAGTTCATTCTCAAAGGCATTTATATATTCGGCTGTGATCTTGAAAGAGTTTCTGCGTCTAAAATTAAAATTGATAGGTCATGCTTAAATGTCCATCAAAACGCATGTTATAAAGATTCTATTATATTGTCACCATGATTGTTGTAAAACATTCATTGTTTCTATGGATAAATTTTCCATGGAGTTTTTAATTCGAAGGCTAGTCCATTTGAAAACGACTATTTGAATTCTCCTTGTCATGAGCTGGAAGAAATCCCCAATCTGAATATGAATTATTTTCTTCTTTTTTTTCACAGAATTTCCAGTATGACTTTGCATTTTATTTATTTTTTTCCATGACTTCTGATTTTTCACAAATTTGCACAGCATTTTTATGCACATAGCAAGTGTCTTCGCCCATTTTCCTTTCCCCTTACGTGTTTGAAATTTTGAACAAAATAGTTGCACCCAATTTATAACTTCCTTAATATCAATATTATGTAATTTATATTTAGATCTATACGGTTTCAATGCAAGAGGACATGACATACCAACTTTCTGACAGCTGGCGAAAGGCCTTAATAAAAAAATTTGCCCTTAAGAAAAATATTGATATTAATCATCTTCTATTTTCATTTACATTTATTTTACCATGCGTTTTAAATTCTATTTTGATGAACTGTATCTTTAACTTTTCATATGAATAACTTATGCACACAAAAGATATATTCTCTACAAATATATTAAGTTTAAATAATGTTTCACACTACTCGTCAACTTGTACACGTGCAACAAGCTCGGTTAACATGAAAACTTATCAGTTGTGTCAATTTGATAAAATATCAACATATTAATTCAAAACAAAACGTTGACAAAATGCATATATATTGTTCACTGCTCATAGAAAATATATGTTCGTTACGTAGACATACTTATCTACTATTCCACAGGTATATTCTATAAGTTTCCCATGCTTCTGTTAGCATGGCCTTTATACTTAAAATAACACTAATCTAGTGTTCTTTGTGAGTCACTGCTCACAGGTCACCATCAAACACATTTCCTGTGTCTACCGTGGTCTTAGCCACCTGCTGCCAAACGTGGATGCCATATCCGGCTAGGGCTAAATTTCTGCCGCACACGCGATGACGTCATCCGCTAGATGACGACTCTGCCAAGCTTGGCACCCCATGCCAATGTAGCCACCCCTCTGAGACTATAAGTACCCGGTTAGGGCTTGTCCTAGCCACTAGGTTTATTATTTAGCTCATTAGCTCATAAATGCCAAAACACCCTATGGATGTATCTCCTGCCACCAAGAAGGTACAGTAACCATACAAGATTGCCTAGAATTTCTGGAAGGGTTTGACAGTTTGGCAGAATTCCTTCAACCTACGAAAATATAATAAAGTTCTTAATAAAACGAACAAATCCAAGACTAGATAGAACCTTATAGCCTCATATCTATAATAAAGATCTACTACCTATCTCCATTAGACATAGTACCCTTATTCCAGTCCAGAACAGATTATTACCATTTTAATATACAATGTAATCTATTAGACAGCCACTACTTAAACTTAACATAGATAGATTCCTTTCAACTATATAGCATTTCATCTATTCCGAGAGCCAGAACCATCAACCAGATTTCCTGACAAGACCGTATAGGCAAGACGTGACACCGTTTTTGTCAAGCCTCCTATATCAACAAGGCAAGACGCGACAGTTTTTGTCAAGCCTTTCTTTACCCTTAGAATTTCTGGAACTACATCTAGATGAGGAACTTCTAATTGGCGCAGACGTACGACGAACATTCCTCACCGGAGGTAGACGAGGAACCAGGGCCATTATACAGATAAACCATATCTGATTATATTGTTTGTGAAATGACATATAAATAAAATAATGTTTTAATTTTGTTTCAGGTGTCCGTATAATTTACTCCCTAACATCTCCCTATTTCCCCCACGTGTGTTTGAGAAAAACCCACGTTTGGATATTGATGTGTGCTCGGGCTAGCAGACCCCGTGTTCGTTTCAACTGGTGTCAGAAGTGGGATTATCTTTGAACATTAATCAACAAGTCCGCTTTATTCTTCCAGGAATACAACAGGGAGACAGAGACACAGACTATTTTATTGACTTACAACTCATTTCATTATGCTGTTTTAACAGCATCTTCAGTAACTGATATTCCATTGTTCTTCCAGGTGCTGACCATTCAATCAAACAAGTAATATTGTTTACTGGATCTACCATTAGAGCCTTATTTGAGTGCCTTTAGCTGACTGCGTTCCGGACCGGCCAACTTGAAAGCAGAAAGGAACAGACATTGTTCATTATATTTTATTTGTATTTATTATTATTAGTTGATATACCCAATACATTCTAGATACACCGTCTAGTATATTATTTATACCAAGTGCCACATACATAGATGGCAGAGAACCAAATTGATGTGAATGTTGAAGTTCACAGAGCTAATGACCATGATAGAGATGACATTTTGTCTCAAGATTCCGATTATTCGAGACCAACTTCACCGACATAAAATGACACTATGACATAATCAGAAGCTAAAATGCTTGATAGAGACACAAAACAGAAATATTGAATATGGTTATGACCAGACACCGAACATCCAGAGAATTTCGAACACAAATTCTATTAAAGTAAAACCACCTACTTTTGACGGTACAGACGACTTGAATGAATTTCTGATATCTGTTTAAATCTGTAGTGACCTGAATAACTGGAATTTAAGATCCAAAGGATTATGCCTAGCCAGTTGTCTAAAAGGAGATGTCCGTTCCATGTTGACAGAACTTGATACCAGAGACCATGACTACAAACTGTTAGTAGATCTACTAACACAGCGTTATGGACCTGCAAAAAGAACACACATATACAGAGCAAAATTAAAATCAAGAAGTTATTGAAGCCATAGCCTTAGACCATTTTATTGATGCTATCACTGACTCAAATATCAGGTTAAGGTTAAAAAAAATAGCTCCCAAAACTTTACTAGATGCTGAACAAGCAGCCGTAAGACTTGAAGCTTTCCGCACTGCCGACCGACAGAGAAATAAGCTAGTAGCTACAGTTACCGAGAATGATCCGTTTCAAGATAGAAAAGATAAAAGGTTAGATATAAAACACCTGTAAGAAATGTTATTTTCAATTACAATAAAATTGTTTCCGACTTAGATGTTCAAACAAATACTCCTTCTTACTGCGAATGTAAAAACTCAAAATTTTGCTATTCAGATGCAGGTCATGTCATCACTGGTAATTTTGATATTATTAAAGACAAACGTATTCGTAATTTATTTTTTAAAGGACCTAAATATAGAATTTCTTCAACTATTAATTTTAATGCTTGTCGTGGTCACATTGCAGAATCCATTGAAACCTTCTGTGTTAAATGGTGTAGTCGTGAGAACGTTGATCCCAATGCATTAACGTCTTGGAAACGAAATATTTTTATCATTGTTGATTCTCGAATAAAATTTTATCAAACTAATGTACACCTACTTCCACCAAAACCCAAGTTTACTTTAAGACATTTGAAAAAAGAAATCCAAGAATTTCATTCTAAGTATGTCTTAGTTCCAGCAGACAAGGCGGCCAACAATATTATCATCATTTGACGCCTGCATTATATTAATGTTTTACAAAACGAACTAAATAGCACTAAAACTTATACACTGAGTCCTTCTGTTGAAAACAAATTGGTTACTGATCACATCACTGAAGTTTCTAATTTAAAAGTTCGTACAGACGATCAACAAATTAAACTACCGACCATGTACTGGATTCCTAAATTGCATAAACAACCATATAAAGCTCGCTTTATCGCTAATTCAAGCTCTTGTACAACTACAAATATTTCAAAACTATTAACATCATGTCTAACTGCTGTGAAAGCCCACGTGGAAAGATACTGCGATAAAGTATACGAAAACTCTGGTAAACACTTATTTTGGTCGATTAAAAATTCTGGCGAAATCCTGGATAAGTTGAAAATTAATAATTACAAGGTATCTACAGTCAGTACATACGATTTTTCTACTTTGTATACCACTTTACCACATAACTTAATAAATGACAAATTAACTGCCCTAATTCAAAAGACTTTTGCCAGAGAGAATGCTACATTTATCGCTTGCAATTTTGATAAAGCTTTTTTTACTAGCAATATTATTAAACATTATACTATGTGGACCTGTGACGAATTTTGCAAAGCCCTTTCCTTTTTATTGAACAACATTTACATCAGGTTTGGGAATGCAGTTTTTAGACAAGTTGTTGGTATTCCCATGGGAACAAATTGTGCACCCCTTGTCGCAGATTTGTTTTTATATTGTTATGAAAGAGACTTTATGTTGAGACTTTCTCCAGATACGCAAGCAGATATTATAACTGCATTTAATAATACATCAAGCTATCTGGATGATATTCTTAATATGGATAATCCGTTTTTTGGTCATTTGGTGGGTACTATTTATCCTAGGGAGCTTCAGTTAATTAAAACTAACAATTCGGATACTGTTGCTTCATTTTTAGATTTACATCTCTCTATTTATGACAATATTATACATACCAAAATTTATGACAAGAGGGATGATTTTAATTTTAGTATTGTAAATTTTCCCCATTTGGATGGGGATGTACCTCAGGCTACATCTTATGGGGTATATATTTCTCAATTAATTCGGTTTGCCAGTCATGTCATGTCAAGCATTTCAATGAACGTAATCAATATATTACAAGTAAACTTCTTCAGCAAGGCTACCGTTATTACAAATTGCGTAAATATTTTACTAAATTTTATTATCGTAATTCTGATTTAGTTTTAAAATCCAATAGTAATTTAAAGACACTTCTGCGAGAAGGTATTTCTAAACCCGTTTTTTATGGGGATGTGGTTTACAAACTTCGTAAGATCTTGGGTCATGGTAATTTTCCAAATGTATTTGAAAAGATTATCAAACGTTTTGTTAAGAGGTTACGACCCAACTGTTTTGAGACATACCGCATGTTTAGTGTTCAACCCGTTTACAGTTGGACACTACGCTTCCCTCTTTGATTGCGTCTGACGGAAGAGGGGGAGGACTCCATGATGAGCAGTTTTTAAATCCTAACAGGACTGAACTGTTTTGATATTTGTCTTCTGGCCTGTTTCGTCGGGCCCTTAAGGGTATTTCTCTTGTTGCTCTGTCTTCTGAAAAGGTACATACGTTTTTGGTTCTTAAGGTTTGCTTTTTATATATTTATACACGAGCATTTTTGTGTTTTACATGCCATGCCTTTTTGTTTCCATTACGTGTGTTAGAGATTCACCTGGAGGGGATTACTTTTATTTACACTGTCCCATGTCTTTGGAACATGGTGGGGGTAGGAGTGAGGTTGGGTGCGCACCATAAACCGGTTTAAGCTCCCCAGTGGTGTTTTTACCACTGACCGTTCCAAGGCTGTGCCCCACTATGTTCCTTTGTTTGTTCGTTTTGTCCTTGTGTGTTGACTTTGTGTGCGCGCGTGTGTGTATGCTTATTGTTCGTCTTGTCCTTATGTGTTGGCTCTGAGTGTGTGTGTGTTGCTCGTTTTGTCCTGATGTGTAAGCTTTGTGTGTGTGTGTGTGTGTGTGTGTGTGTGGTGCACGCGTTTGCGTGCTGGGGGGTTCGTTTTGAGGAGGCTGCGCTTTTGGTGCGTGGCATTCCCTGTTTGATATTTTTCTTTGTTTTGATGCAATATGTAAGTCACTTGAATTAATAAACAAAGACCTGATAGACATTAGGAGAAACAGCAATAATGACTCTTTGCCACAGCAGCCTTATAAACCAAATAACCATTACGAGACCACAAGACAAAACTTGCCCAGACGTGGGTTTGATCGTCATCATGAAAACAATAATAGAAATTATAATGCTAATAGGACTCAACGCTATGAGCAAAATATTTCGGGAAACGCCAACAAGTCGACTTGGAGGCCCACAGGTCGATACAACCATCAGGGCCGCCAGTCAAATCAATAAATGAGACTGACATTGACCATGGCTGTTTTATAAACTGTAGATTTCAAACAAGAAAACTTACCGCATTACTCGATACTGGTTCTAATGTTAGCATACTGAAGAGATCAGAGTATGAAATTCTCCCATCAGACTCTAGACCACCATTACAACCTGTAAATTTGCAACTTATTACAGCAGCTGGAGAAACATCGCCATTTCATGGAAAAACAAAACTAAGCATAGATATAGGTGGTAATGTCTTTGAACATGACATTTTAGTAGCAGATTTCAAAACTGATGCAATTCTAGATAGAAATTCTCTGTTTAGTAACAGCTGTGATTGTTGAGCCAAATGAAACTTGTTTTAAATGGTCAGAAAATAGATTGTTTTGTACGTGACAGTGATGCTAAGCCAATGTGTGCTAGGATAGCAATTACTGAATATATTGAAATTCCACCACAGATATAAATTGTAAATGCAAAACCTATAGATCCTTTTGACAGATACTATTGTAGAAAGAAAAATAGACTTTACTGACCGCAGTGATGTACTTGTAGGGAAGGTACTTGTAAACCCATTAGAAGGAACTATACCAGTAAGACTAGCCAATATCTTTGATTAGAAATTGACCATTAACAAATGTACTGTAATAGGTAATTTGTCACTCACTGAGGTAATAAAATCTGAAAATGTTCAGGAGATTAATACTGAATTTCAAGAGACATGTAAAATTTTAGGCATACACAAGACACGAACAACTGCTACCAGACCAGTCTCGGACGGAATGATAGAGCGAGTAAATTGCACAAAGAAAATATGTTAGCAGCATATGTTAGTGATAATCAACTTGATTGGTGCTCTCATTTACCTTGAGTTATGTCAGCGTACAGGTCAAGCGTCCACGAGAGTACTGGCGTATCTTCTTGTGCTATGGTGTTTGGCAGAAAAATCAACCTCCCCATAGATCTTGTAATGGGTAAACCTGTAGAGAATGAAAGAGAACAAACATTAGACTATGTATATGAATTAGAAAACAAGTTGTCAGAAATTCATAACTACGCAAGGACAAGACTTGACATCTCAAGTTTTCAAATGAAGAGACTTTTTGACAGAGTGACCTATTATCACCCTTATGAATGTGATATAGTCTGGTAACATGACCCTAGACGTACAAAAGGTGTCAGTCCAAAATTACAAAGACCTTGGACTGGGCCCATGGTAATTGTAAAAAGAATAAATGACTGTTTATTCCGTATACAAAATCAACCTAGGACACCTACAAAGGAGTCCATCATGACAGATTGAAGCCTTACACTGGAACAGACAAACCAACTTGGTACAAACAACAGTATTTTTTCTGTTACAACAGAATCTTCCAAATATTGTTAAAAGTATGCCTGCAGTAACCCATGTGATAATATGTTTTGTAAAATATGAAGTTTCCAAATACTACCTATTACCATATATCCCTGTGACTGCCATCAAAATAATAATAGTACTCTATCAGTAACATCCAGGAACAACCATTCAATGTATGTTCTCCCACACCCCTGAAATAGACGAAATATTGTCAAGCTGTCAAACTGCTGCTATTCATAACTACTTATACTATTTGTATGAACTGATATAATATCTATACATGATAATGAAATATATAACAATTTAATTTGATCTGTTACACGAGATGTGTGATAAATGCAAACTCCATGCTTTTACAAAAGTTCCATGTACTATCACGATAACAAATATGCTATTTATAAATTACAGAACTCCAAGTTCTTCTGCACGAAATGTGTTAACCAGCCCAGATCATTTAACCACCAGGGAGACTGCAAGAGACACCTTCACACTTTCCATTACGGATTCATGTACCAGTGTACTGGCTGCGGCAAAACCAACAGCAGAAGACCTGAGAAATACCATGATTGTGGTAAAGAAGCAAAGTATGTGTTAGCTAATAGAGAATCTGGACTTAAGGGTATTGCTGCCATCCAGAAAAGACAAAGTTATGACAAGCAAATTGAAAATGAATTTTTTGAAGAAATTAACTTAATACCAAAGAAGCCCTCATCTCCAATAAGAGAGACTGTACTTGGAGCCAGTCATAGTAAACGTCCTTCCAAAACACATTACCATCCGTATAAACCATCCACAACTCAGAAGAAGCCAACACTCTCTATGCCTGCACTACCGACTGAAACTGCCGCAGTACCTTCTGAAAAACAAACATTAGGAACTGAAATAGTCATTGCGCAGCCGTTAGAGTTTGAGGAAAGTGTTATTGAACCAGGATCATTTGGTGATGTACTTACAATTACAGCAGAAGATTGTGCAGCAGTAATACAAAACTCTCCACCAAGGAAAACCTAGTTGAGGACGCATGTGGAAATGAGAATTCCATCAGAGAGGACAGTGAGTGTTATCTCCTAGGTGACGATGTACGTGCTGGTGCTGCTATCGACAAAATGAGGCCACAAATCACGCAAATGCAAATGTGGCAGACCGAAAAGATAACCTTTTGTGTTGGTGGAAAATTCTTTGACATTACAAAATCTACCTTAATGAAAGAACCTAAATCATTAATTTCCATACCTTGTGGACTAGCTACTGATGGAGAATCCAAGATCATCATTGACCGTGACCCTTCACATTTTAAGTTCATCTTAAACTATTTACGATATGACAGACAAATGCCTGCAGGATGCCTTCCCAACGACTTGCAGGTCCTACATGAAATAAAACAGGAAGCCGAGTTCTTCGTTCTGCCAAAGCTGGTAGATACTGTGGAAAGAAAGATAAAAATAATTAGAGGACATTAAGTGAACAATACAAGTATATAATACCAGATGAGAGTTGAGACAAAAAGATATCCAAACCGAAAAAGTTGAGCTCAGATACTGTTTATGGTAATACCATCATAAGTCATGTACATAATACTCGAGGTAAATTTTGTTTGTTTGTTTGTTTGTTTTGGGTTTAACGCCGTTTTTCCACAGTATTTCAGTCATGTAACGGCGGGCAGTTAACCTAACCAGTGTTCCTGGATTTTGTACCAGTACAAACTTGTTCTCCGCAAGTAACTGCCAACTTTTCCACATGAATCAGAGGTGGAGGACTAATGATTTCAGACACAATGTCGTTTATCAAATAGTCACGGAGAACATACGCCTTGCCCGAGGATCGAACTCACGACCCCGCGATCCGTAGACCAACGCTCTTACCTACTGAGCTAAGCGCGAGGTAAATTAATACTGAAATGACTATATGGGATTCCAAAATACCGCTCCCTGTTACGAGTCAATCCTTTACATTGATAAGTTTCAGGTGGACCCCCTCTCGCTCACATTTGAACATCAGTCTAACTAACTGCATCTTCATCTGGTGGACAATTTAACTTATCCGCTCCCTGTTGCACTGAAATATGTGCCTCAGGTGAACACCACCGTTCCTCTGCTTACACAACAGAGTGGTCCTTTTACCCGAATTATGACTAACCCGGAGGTCCCTTTAACGTAACCTGGAGAACCTCACCCTAGATGAACCTGAAATAGAATAGACGACAGTTACATGTATATAACATACATTTTTTCTACATCATTATTAATAGCCTGAAACATTATGACACAAATTCATGTGATGCCACAAATTAACGTGATGCCACATTTGTAACCCAAATGTGAAGTAAGGGTATACTATGAGGGTACCTAGTTATTGGCTATTGATAAGTTATTATTATTATATATTGTAGCTATCATTGTCGATATGACTTATTTTTGCCGGCCATGTGCAAATGAATGTTGATTTATGAATACTTTTGTAAATATTACCAACCATGATTGTGCAGTACACCGCTGCGAGTGTTTAGGTTGAGGACGAAATGAAGTATACTTCTGTTTAAATGAGCCGTTGGTTTATACCGCTTCTCCAGGTGGCCAATCGACAAATGCTGTCAAGCTCTCTATTCCCTGTAAATACACATGTATTTAATTTATTGTATGAATGAAATCTCAGCGCTGAGAAAATTGTATATCTGAAAATGTGTATGAATGTTTAGCTGTTTACAAATGAAAACTTCAAGATACCCAGAAGTACCGTATAAATGAATAATGTATACATGATCCATTGTTAAAAATGTCATTTAAATTTCTGAGTATGACAATTTTGCAAGTATTGATTATAATACTAAATGCCTTTGGTAAAATATATTACCCAACGTAGACATATCCATTAATCACATGTGATAGTCTATCAAATAATAATCCACTTTAACCGAATAAATTATGGAATGGTTTCCTCAATACCATAAATTGTAGATTGAATGGAAATCCAGTTTCTACCATAAATTAATTACCTCCTCTGACAGGTGTTTGTTCTCCAATTAACAACGACCGAATCTATACATGTGTAAATACAAATTTAACCAATTACACTTCACGTAAAATGATAACCAGCTATATTTACTGTAGATATACTTACAAAAACTCCTATTCAGGGGCTGAATCCATGTGGAAGGGGTGCAATGTAACGACTAAGCCATCATCATTTTACGTCCGGATACAGTTTATCCGATATTAGTACACTATAATATTTGCACCTCGATTATGTTATGAGGCCGTCCTCGTGCCGATACCCGGTGTGGATCAAGAGATTAGCCTCTCTTGAACATATTTCTGAACTTATCGTGCCTTTAGATATTAAACGAGCCATATTAGAGACGAAGAAACACTAATTAGCCACCTGCTGCCAAACGTGGATGCCATGTCCGGCTAGGGCTAAATCTGCAGCACGCGCGGTGACGTCATCCGCTAGATGACGAATCTGCCAAGCTTGGCACCCCATGCCAATGTAGCCACCCCTCTGAGATTTTAAATAGGTAGCAGACCCTGGCACTGTCGTCAGTACCCGGTTAGAGCTTGTCCTAGCCGCTACGTGTATTATTTAGCTCATTAGCTCATAAATGCCAAAACACCCTATGGATGTATCTCCTGCCACCAAGAAGGTACAGTAACCATACAAGATTGCCTAGAATTTGTGGAAGGGTTTGACAGTTTGGTAGAATTCCTTAAACCTACGAAAATATAATAAAGTTCTTAATAAAACTAACAAATCCAAGACTAGACAGAACCTTATAGCCTCCTATCTATAATAAAGATCTACTACTTATCTCCATTAGACAAAGTACCCTTTTTTCCAGTCCAGAACAGATTATAACCTTTTTAATATACAATGTAATCTACTAGACAGCCACTACTTAAACTTAACATAGATAGATTCCTTTCAACTATATAGCCTTTCATCCATTCCGAGAGCCAGAATCATCAATCTGATTTCCTGCAAGACCGTATAGGCAAGACGTGACACCGTTTTTGTCAAGCCTCCTATATCAACAAGGCAAGACGTGACACTGTTTTTGTCAAGCCTTGCTTTACTCTTAAGATTTCTGGAACTACATCTAGATGAGGAACTTCTAACTGGCGCAGACGTACAGACGAACATTCCTGACCGGAGGTAGACGAGGAACCAGGGCAATTATACAGATAATAAAATCTGGAAAGTAGATCCCTCGGAAGCACCGAGAACAAGGCAAACAGTGAAAATTGCAGACTCGGTTTGATTGAGTCTGTTCATGAGCAGTAATGGAAAATGCAACACTGCCCACGCCCCCTAGCACCGGCTTAAGCAGTATTCAATCTTCAAATCTAGATGAGTTGAAATCAATGATCCCGAAGGACCAGAAAATATAACAACACTGAGATGAAGTCGGGGCGACTTTTTACGGCGCCACACAGCACTTAACACCCGCTGTTGTGAAGTAAATAAAATCTGGAAAGTAGATCTCTCGGAAGCACCGAGAACAAGGCAAACAGTGAAAATTGCAGACTCGGTTTGATTGAGTCTGTTCATGAGCAGTAATGGAAAATGCAACACTGCCCACGCCCCCTAGCACCGGCTTAAGCAGTATTCAATCTTCAAATTATATTGTTTGTGAAATGACATATAAATAAATTATTGTGTTTCAATTATTTTTCAGGTGTCCGTATAATTTGCTCCCTAACATCTCCCTATTTTCCCCCACCCGTGTTTGAGAAGAACCCACGTTTGGATATTGATGTGTGCTCGGGCTAGCAGACCCCGTGTACGTTTCAGTATTCTGTCTCATTAAATCCGCTTACTTGAGGCACTCAAGAATAAATGATATTGACAGTTTTATTTTGTGATTTATAATTGTTTAGCAATAGTTTGATGTTTCTTTTATCAAAATTAATGATATAATGAATTTTTGCAAACGTTTTGGAAGTGGCAATCACTTTAAAATTTGTCTCTACTTGAGCACGAGGAAAAACCATAAATTATAGAAAATTTAAAAAGACCGGCACGTAAAATTGTTTAAAAATTCCAACACAGTGCAATACATGGTCAACTTCAAGAATATACCAAGCAAATGCCATTTTGTGCTCCACATGAGTGGTGGGGGCATATAGATTTCGTCTTGTCCGTGCATCCGTCCGTGCGTCCGAAGTTCGTGACGCGCCTAGCTCGAAAAGTATTTGATATAAATTGATGAAACCTTGCATGAGTCTTTATCATGATATGAACTTGTGCACCTCCTATTTTTCGTCTGGCTCCGCCCCTATTTTCAGAGTAATGCCCCTGAAATAGTAAAAAATGAACATTTCACCTTGTGACATGCCTAGCTCAAAAAGTATTTTATATAGATTCATGAAACCTTGCATGAGTCTTAATCATGATAGGAACTTGCGCACCTCCTAGTTTTCATCTGGCTCCGCCCCCCTATTTTTAGAGTTATGGCCCCTGAAATAGTCAAAATGCACATTTTCACCTTGTGACATGCCTAGCTCAAAAAGTATTTGATATAGATTCATGAAACATTGCATGAGTCTTAATCATGATATGAACTTGTGCACCTCCTATTTTTCATATGGCTCCGCCCCCTATTTTTAGAGTTATGGCCCCTAAAATAGTCAAAAATGCATATTTTCACCTTGTGACAAGCCTAGCTCAAAAAGTATTTGATATAGATTCATGAAACCTTGCATGAGTCTTAATCATGATATGAACTTGCGCACCTCCTATTTTTCATTGGGTCCGTCCCCTGTTTTCAGAGTTTTGGCCCCTGTAATAGTCAAAAATGCACATTTTCACCTTGTGACATGCCTAGCTCAAAAAGTATTTGATATAGATTCATGAAACCTTGCATGAGTCTTAATCATCTTAAAGACACTTCTGCGAGAAGGTATTTCTAAACCCGTTTTTTATGGGGATGTGGTTTACAAACTTCGTAAGATCTTGGGTCACGGTAATTTTCCAAATGTATTTGGAAAGATTATCAAACGTTTTATTAAAAGAGGTTACGACCCAACTGTTTTGAGACATACCGCATGTTTAGTGTTCAACCCGTTTACAGTTGGACACTACGCTTCCCTCTTTGATTGCGTCTGACGGAAGAGGGGGAGGACTCTATGATGAGCAGTTTTTAAATCCTACCAGGACTGAACTGTTTTGATATTTGTCTTCTGGCCTGTTTCGTCGGGCCCTTAAGGGTGTTTCTCTTGTTGCTCTGTCTTCTGAAAAGGCATTGAGTACATACGTTTTCGGTTCTTAAGGTTTGTTTTTTTTATATATTTATACACGAGCATTTTTGTGTTTTACATGCCATGCCGTTTTGTTTCCATTACGTGTGTAAGAGATTCACTTGGAGGGGATTACTTTTATTTACACTGTCCCATGTCTTTGGAACATGGTGGGGGTAAGAGTGAGGTTAGGTGCACCATAAACCGGTTTAAGCCCCCCAGTGGTGTTTTTGCCACTGACCGTTCCAAGGCGGTGCCCCACTGTGTTCCTTTGTTTGTTCGTTTCGTCTTATGTGTTGGCTTTGTGTGCGTGTGTGTTGTTCGTTTTGTCCTTATGTGTTGGCTTTTGGGTGTGTGTGTGTATGTGTGTGTGGTTCGCGCATCTGCGTGCTGGGGGTTTCGTTTTGGGGAGGCTGCGTTTTTGGTGCGTGGCATTCCCTGTTTGATATTTTTCTTTGTTTTTAATCATGATATGAACTTGCGCATCTCCTATTTTTCATTTGGGTCCGCCCTCTAGTTTTAGTGTTATGGCCCCTGAATTAGTCAAAAATGTACATTTTCAAATTGTAACGCACCTAGCTCCAAAAGTATTTAATACAGATGGTTGAAAACTTGCATGTCTTTATCACGATTGCATACCTCTAATTTTTTTGGCTGACTCCACCCCCTTTTTTAAAGTTATGGCCCCTGAAATAGTAAAAAGATGCACTTTTTCACCTAATAATGTGCCTAGCTCAAAAAGTATTAGATGTAAATTCAGGAAACCTTGCTGGAGTCTTTATCGTGATGTGACCTTGCACACTTGGCATTTTTGTTGAGAATCTTAGCTTTTATTACAGAGTTATGGCCCTTGAAATAGCCGAAATAGTGGATTTTTTGTTTGTGATGCTCATAGCTCAAAAAGTATAGGGCCTAGAATAATGAATCCTTTTCATAAAATGTTTGTTGAGGTTATACCCCATTAAAACTGCAAATATATGAATTATTGCCCCTTATTTGTGACAAATGTACCATTTGGGGGGTAGGGGGGGGGGGGGGGGGGCACACCCTGTGTCCTACAGACACATTTCTTGTTTAAACATTACTATTAGGGATCCAATACCTTAAAAGTAGAATACTGAATTTTAGTAAGAACTCAGAATTGACAAGAATGATACCACATCCATAATATGAACAATGATTCGTAAAGGAAATGTAATATGATTGCGTAGTTCAGTAATTCCGTCCCACGGTATAAATGATATTTAAAAATCATTATGGTCAAAGAAACAAAATTGTTTAAAGAAACTTGTTTTACTTAAAGTGACATTTGTTTCGCTAGCATCTTGTACTGATATTACAAGTTCAAAATGTGCAGTTTTTATTCACATTAGAAATTACATCAGCAACTTTGCACACATAATGCATATAAGCCGATAATTTCA